>NW_023367082.1:0-55099 GCF_902167145.1 Zea mays | reverse complement strand
GAGGCTCGTACACCTCACCCCACATATGTTTCCTTGCCATAGATCACATTCTTGGATTTCTGGTGGAGACCATTGATCTCGACCATAGAAGGCTCATACACCTCACTACACATATGTTTCCTTGCCATAGATCACATTCTTGGATTTATGGTGGAGACCATTTCTTGGTCAAAAATCTATGTAGGTGTTAGCCTTCTGGTATTATTGAAAATGGTCGTTCATGGCTATTTTCGGCAAAATGGGGGTTGTGTGGCGCATTGATCACGACCAGAGGCTCGTACACCTCAACCCCACATATGTTTCCTTGCCATAGATCACATTCTTGGATTTCTGGTGGAGACCATTTCTTGGTCAAAAATCCGTAGGTGTTAGCCTTCGGTATTATTGAAAATGTCATTCATGGCTATTTTCGACAAAAATGGGGTTGTGTGGCCATTGATTATCGACCAGACGCTCATACAACCTCACCCCACATATGTTTCCTTGCCATAGATCACTGTTTCCTTGCCATAGATCACATTCTTGGATTTCTGGTGGAGACCATTTCTTGGTTAAAACTCGTACTGTTAGCCTTCGTATTATTGAAAATGGTCATTCATGGCTATTTTCGCAAAATGGGGTTGTGTGGCATTGATCATCGACCAGAGGCTCATACACCTCAACCCCACATATGTTTTCCTTGCCATAGATCACATTCTTGGATTTCTGTGGAGACATTGATCTTCGACCAGAGGCTCATACACCTCACTACACATATGTTTCCTTGCCATAGATCACATTCTTGGATTTCTGGTGGAGACCATTTCTTGGTCAAAAATCAGTAGGTGTTAGCCTTCGGTATTATTGAAAATGGTCGTTCATGGCTGTTTTCGGCAAAATGGGGGTTGTGTGGCTATTGATCATCGACCAGAGGCTCGTACACCTCACCCCACATATGTTTCCTTGCCATAGATCACATTCTTGGATTTCTGGTGGAGACCATTTCTTGGTCAAAATCCGTAGGTGTTAGCCTTCAGTGTCATTGAAAATGGTCGTTCATGGCTATTTTTCGACAAAAATTAGGGTTGTGTGGCCATTGATCGTCGACCAGAGGCTCATACACCTCACCCCACATATGTTTCCTTGCCATAGATCACATTCTTGGATTTCTGGTGGAGACCATTTGTTGGTCAAAAATCATAGGTGTTAGCTTTCGATATTATTGAAAATGGTCGTTCATGGCTATTTTCATCAAAAATGGGGGTTGTGTGCCATTTTATCATCGACCAGAGGCTCGTACACCTCACCCCACATATGTTTCCTTGCCATAGATTACATCTTGGATTTTGGTGGAAACCATTTCTTTGGTTAAAAACTCGTACGTGTTAGCCTTCGGTATTATTGAAAATGGTCGTTCATGGCTATTTTCGGCAAAATGGGGGTTGTGTGGCCATTGATCATCGACCAGAGGCTCTACACCTCACCTCACATATGTTTCCTTGCCATAGATCACATTCTTGGATTTCTGGTGGAGACCATTGATCTTCGACCAGAGGCTCATACACCTCACTACACAATATGTTTCCTTGCCATAGATCCACATTCTTGGATTTCTGGTGGAGACCATTTCTTGGCAAAAATCCGAATGTGTAGCCTTCGGTATTTTTGAAAAATGGTCATTCATGCTATTTTCGACAAAAATGGGGGTTGTGTGGCCATTGATCATCGACTAGAGGCTCATACACCTCACCACATATGTTTCCTTGCCATAATCACATTCTTGGATTTCTGGTGGAAACCATTTCTTGGTTAAAAACTCGTACGTGTTAGCCTTGGTATTATTGAAAATGGTCGTTCATGGCTATTTTTCGGCAAAATGGGGGTTGTGTGGCCATTGATCATTCGACCAGAGGCTCGTACACCTCACCCCACATATGTTTCCTAGCCATAGATCACATTTCTTGGATTTGCTGGTGGAGACCATTTCTTGGTCTAAAATCCGTAGGTGTTAGCCTCTAGTATTATTGAAAATGGTCGCTCATGGCTATTTTCAAGGTCGCTCATGGCTATTTTCATAAAAATGGGGTTGTGTGGCCATTTATCATCGACTAGAGGCTCATAACCTCACCCCACATATGTTTCCTTGCCATAGATCACATTCTTGGATTTCTGGTGGAGACCATTTCTTGGTCTAAAATCCGTAGGAGTTAGCCTCTAGTATTATTGAAAATGGTCGCTCATGGCTATTTTCATAAAAATGGGGGTTGTGTGGCCATTGATCATCGACCAGAGGCTCGTACACCCTCACCCCACATATGTTTCCTTGCCATAGATCACATTCTTGGATTTCTGGTGGAGACCATTGATCTTCGACCAGAGGCTCATACACCTCACTACACATATGTTTCCTTGCCATAGATCACATTCTTGGATTTATGGTGGAGACCATTTCTTGGTCAAAAATTATTAGGTGTTAGCCATTCGGTATATTGAAATGCGTCGTTTCATGGTCTATTTCTCGACAAATGGGGTTGTGTGGCCATTGATCATCGACCAGAGGCTCGTACACCTCACCCCACATATGTTTCCTTGCCATAGATCACATTCTTGGATTTCTTGGTGGAGACCATTTCGTGGTCAAAAATCCGTAGGTGTTAGCCTTCGGTATTATTGAAAATGGTCATTCATGCTATTTTCGACAAAAATGGGGTTGTGTGGCCATTGATTATCGACCAGACGCTCATACACCTCACCCCACATATGTTTCCTTGCCATAGATCACTGTTTCCTTGCCATAGATCACATTCTTGGATTTCTGGTGGAGACCATTTCTTGGTTAAAAACTCGTACGTGTTAGCCTTCGGTATTATTGAAAATGGTCGTTCATGGCTATTTCTCGGCAAAATGGGGTTGTGTGGCCATTGATCATCGACCAGAGGCTCGTACACCTCACCCCACATATGTTTCCTTGCGATAGATCACATTCTTGGATTTCTGGTGGAGACCATTTCTTGGTCAAAAATCCGTAGGTGTTAGCCTTCGGTATTATTGAAAATGGTCATTCATGGATATTTTCGACAAAAATGGGGGTTGTGTGGCCTTTGATCATCGACCAGAGGCTCGTAAACCTCACCCCACATATGTTTTCTTGCCATAGATCACATTCTTTGATTTCTGGTGGAGACCATTTCTTGGTCAAAAATCGGAATGTGTTAGCCTTCGGTACTATTGAAAATGGTCGTTCATTGCTATTTTCGACAAAAATGGGGGTTGTGTGGCCATTGATATTCGACCAGAGGCTCATACACCTCACTGCAACATATGTTTACTGCCATAGATCACATTCTTGGATTTATGGTGCAGACCATTTCTTGGTCAAAAATCTGTAGGTGTTAGCCTTCGGTATTATTGAAAATGGTCGTTCATGGCTATTTTTGACAAAATGGGGGTTGTGTGGCCATTGATCATCGACCAGAGGCTCGTACACCTCACTTCACATATGTTTCCTTGCCATAGATCACATTATCGGAATTTCTGGTGGAGACCATTTCTTGGTCGAAAATCCATACGTGTTAGCCTTCGGTATTATTGAAAATGGTCGTTCATGGCTATTTTCGACAAAAATTAGGGTTGTGTGGCCATTGATCGTCGACCAGAGGCTCATACACCTCACCCCACATATGTTTCCTTGCCATAGATCACACCATAGATTACATTCTTGGATTTCTGGTGCAAAACCATTTCTTGGTTAAAAACCTCGTACGTGTTAGCCTTCGGTATTATTGAAAATGGTCATTCATGGCTATTTTCGGCAAAATGGGGGTTGTGTGGCCATTGATCAGTCGACCAGAGGCTCGTACACCTCACCCCACATATGTTTCCTTGTCGATAGATCACATTCTTGGATTTCTGGTGGAGACCATTTCTTGGTTAAAAATTCCGTACGGTGTTAGCCTTTCGATATTATTGAAAATGGTCAGTTCATGGCTATTTTCGACAAAAATGGGGGTTGTGTGGCCATTGATCATCTGACTAGAGGCTCATACACCTCACCCCACATATGTTTCCTTGCCATAGATCACATTCTTGGATTTCTGGTGGAGACCATTTCTTGGTCAAAAATCCGTAGGTGTTAGCCTTCGGTATTATTGAAAATGGTCGTTCATGGCTATTTTCGACAAAAATGGGGGTTGTGTGGCCATTGATCGTCGACCAGAGGCTCATACACCTCACCCCACATATGTTTCCTTGCCATAGATCACATTCTTGGATTTCTGGTGGAGACCATTTCTTGGGCAAAAATCCGAATGTGTTAGCCTTTGGTATTTTTGAAAATGGTCATTCATGGCTATTTTCGACAAAAATGGGGGTTGTGCTGGCCATTGATCTTCGACCAGAGGCTCATACACCTCACTACACATATGTTTCCTTGCCATAGATCACATTCTTGGATTTATGGTGGAGACCATTTCTTGGTCAAAAATCCGTAGGTGTTAGCCTTCAGTGTCATTGAAAATGGTCGTTCATGGCTATTTTCGACAAAAATGGGGGTTGTGTGGCCATTGATCATCGACCAGAGGCTCATACACCTCACCCCACATATGTTTCCTTGCCATAGATCACATTCTTGGATTTTGGTGGAGACCATTTCTTGGTCAAAAATCCGTAGGTCTTAGCCTCTAATATTATTGAATATGGTCGCTCATGGCTATTTTCGGCAAAATGGGGGTTGTGTGGCCATTGAATCATCGACCAGAGGCTCGTACACCTCACCCCACATATGTTTCCTTGCCATAGATCACATTCTTGGATTTCTGGTGGAGACCATTTCTTGGTTAAAAATCCGTACGTGTTAGCCTTTGGTATTTTTGAAAATGGTCATTCATGGCTATTTTCGACAAAAATGGGGGTTGTGTGGCCATTGATCATCGACTAGAGGCTCATACACCTCACCCCACATATGTTTCCTTGCCATAGATCACATTCTTGGATATCTGGTGGAGACCATTTCTTGGTCAAAAATCCGTAGGTGTTAGCCTTCGGTATTATTGAAAATGGTCGTTCAGTGGCTATTTTCGACAAAAATGGGGGTTGTGTGGCCATTGATCATCGACCAGACGCTCATACACCTCACCCCAGATATGTGTCCTTGCCATAGATCACATTCTTGGATTTCTGGTGGAGACCATTTCTTGGTCTAAAATCCGTAGGTGTTAGCCTCTAGTATTATTGAAAATGGTCGCTCATGGCTATTTTCAAGGTCGCTCATGGCTATTTTCATAAAAAATGGGGGTTGTGTGCCCATTTATCATCGACTAGAGGCTCATAAACCTCACCCCACATATGTTTCCTTGCCATAGATTACATTCTTGGATTTCTGGTGGAAACCATTTCTTGGTTAAAAACTCGTACGTGTTAGCCTTCGGTATTATTGAAAATGGTCATTCATGGCTATTTTCGGCAAAATGGGGGTTGTGTGGCCATTGATCGTCGACCAGAGGCTCATACACCTCACCCCACATATGTTTCCTTGTCGTAGATCACATTCTTGGATTTCTGGTGGAGACCATTTCTTGGTCAAAAATTCGTAGGTGTTAGCCTTCGATATTATTGAAAATGGTCGTTCATGGCTATTTTCGACAAAAATGGGGGTTGTGTGGCCATTGATCATTGACTAGAGGCTCATACACCTCACCCCACATATGTTTCCTTGCCATAGATCACATTCTTGGATTTCTGGTGGAGACCATTTCTTGGTCAAAAATCCGTAGGTGTTAGCCTTCGGTATTATTGAAAATGGTCGTTCATGGCTATTTTCGACAAAAATGGGGGTTGTGTGGCCATTGATCGTCGACCAGAGGCTCATACACCTCACCCCACATATGTTTCCTTGCCATAGATCACATTCTTGGATTTCTGGTGGAGACCATTTCTTGGGCAAAAATCCGAATGTGTTAGCCTTTGGTATTTTTGAAAATGGTCATTCATGGCTATTTTCGACAAAAATGGGGGTTGTGTGGCCATTGATCTTCGACCAGAGGCTCATACACCTCACTACACATATGTTTCCTTGCCATAGATCACATTCTTGGATTTATGGTGGAGACCATTTCTTGGTCAAAAATCCGTAGGTGTTAGCCTTCAGTGTCATTGAAAATGGTCGTTCATGGCTATTTTCGACAAAAATGGGGGTTGTGTGGCCATTGATCATCGACCAGAGGCTCATACACCTCACCCCACATATGTTCCTTGCCATAGATCACATTCTTGGATTTCTGGTGGAGACCATTTCTTGGTCAAAAATCCGTAGGTCTTAGCCTCTAATATTATTGAAAATGGTCGCTCATGGCTATTTTCGGCAAAATGGGGGTTGTGTGGCCATTGATCATCGACCAGAGGCTCGTACACCTCACCCCACATATGTTTCCTTGCCATAGATCACATTCTTGAGTTTCTGGTGGAGACCATTTCTTGGTTAAAAATCCGTACGTGTTAGCCTTTGGTATTTTTGAAAATGGTCATTCATGGCTATTTTCGACAAAAATGGGGGTTGTGTGGCCATTGATCATCGACTAGAGGCTCATACACCTCACCCCACATATGTTTCCTTGCCATAGATCACATTCTTGGATTTCTGGTGGAGACCATTTCTTGGTCAAAAATCCGTAGGTGTTAGCCTTCGGTATTATTGAAAATGGTCGTTCATGGCTATTTTCGACAAAATGGGGGTTGTGTGGCCATTGATCATCGACCAGACGCTCATACACCTCACCCCACATATGTTTCCTTGCCATAGATCACATTCTTGGATTTCTGGTGGAGACCATTTCTTGGTCTAAAATCCGTAGGTGTTAGCCTCTAGTATTATTGAAAATGGTCGCTCATGGCTATTTTCAAGGTCGCTCATGGCTATTTTCATAAAAAATGGGGGTTGTGTGCCCATTTATCATCGACTAGAGGCTCATAAACCTCACCCCACATATGTTTCCTTGCCATAGATTACATTCTTGGATTTCTGGTGGAAACCATTTCTTGGTTAAAAACTCGTACGTGTTAGCCTTCGGTATTATTGAAAATGGTCATTCATGGCTATTTTCGGCAAAATGGGGGTTGTGTGGCCATTGATCGTCGACCAGAGGCTCATACACCTCACCCCACATATGTTTCCTTGTCGTAGATCACATTCTTGGATTTCTGGTGGAGACCATTTCTTGGTCAAAAATTCGTAGGTGTTAGCCTTCGATATTATTGAAAATGGTCGTTCATGGCTATTTTCGACAAAAATGGGGGTTGTGTGGCCATTGATCATTGACTAGAGGCTCATACACCTCACCCCACATATGTTTCCTTGCCATAGATCACATTCTTGGATTTCTGGTGGAGACCATTTCTTGGTCAAAAATCCGTAGGTGTTAGCCTTCGGTATTATTGAAAATGGTCGTTCATGGCTATTTTCGACAAAAATGGGGGTTGTGTGGCCATTGATCGTCGACCAGAGGCTCATACACCTCACCCCACATATGTTTCCTTGCCATAGATCACATTCTTGGATTTCTGGTGGAGACCATTTCTTGGGCAAAAATCCGAATGTGTTAGCCTTTGGTATTTTTGAAAATGGTCATTCATGGCTATTTTCGACAAAAATGGGGGTTGTGTGGCCATTGATCTTCGACCAGAGGCTCATACACCTCACTACACATATGTTTCCTTGCCATAGATCACATTCTTGGATTTATGGTGGAGACCATTTCTTGGTCAAAAATCCGTAGGTGTTAGCCTTCAGTGTCATTGAAAATGGTCGTTCATGGCTATTTTCGACAAAAATGGGGGTTGTGTGGCCATTGATCATCGACCAGAGGCTCATACACCTCACCCCACATATGTTTCCTTGCCATAGATCACATTCTTGGATTTCTGGTGGAGACCATTTCTTGGTCAAAAATCCGTAGGTCTTAGCCTCTAATATTATTGAAAATGGTCGCTCATGGCTATTTTCGGCAAAATGGGGGTTGTGTGGCCATTGATCATCGACCAGAGGCTCGTACACCTCACCCCACATATGTTTCCTTGCCATAGATCACATTCTTGGAATTTCTGGTGGAGACCATTTCTTGGTTAAAAATCCGTACGTGTTAGCCTTTGGTATTTTTGAAAATGGTCATTCATGGCTATTTTCGACAAAAAATGGGGGTTGTGTGGCCATTGATCATCGACTAGAGGCTCATACACCTCACCCCACATATGTTTCCTTGCCATAGATCACATTCTTGGATTTCTGGTGGAGACCATTTCTTGGTCAAAAATCCGTAGGTGTTAGCCTTCGGTATTATTGAAAATGGTCGTTCATGGCTATTTTCGACAAAAATGGGGGTTGTGTGGCCATTGATCATCGACCAGACGCTCATACACCTCACCCCACATATGTTTCCTTGCCATAGATCACATTTTTGGATTTCTGGTGGAGACCATTTCTTGGTCTAAAATCCGTAGGTGTTAGCCTCTAGTATTATTGAAAATGGTCGCTCATGGCTATTTTCAAGGTCGCTCATGGCTATTTTCATAAAAAATGGGGGTTGTGTGGCCATTTATCATCGACTAGAGGCTCATAAACCTCACCCCACATATGTTTCCTTGCCATAGATTACATTCTTGGATTTCTGGTGGAAACCATTTCTTGGTTAAAAACTCGTACGTGTTAGCCTTCGGTATTATTGAAAATGGTCATTCATGGCTATTTTGGCAAAATGGGGGTTGTGTGGCCATTGATCGTCGACCAGAGGCTCATACACCTCACCCCACATATGTTTCCTTGTCGTAGATCACATTCTTGGATTTCTGGTGGAGACCATTTCTTGGTCAAAAATCCGTAGGTGTTAGCCTTCGATATTATTGAAAATGGTCGTTCATGGCTATTTTCGACAAAAATGGGGGTTGTGTGGCCATTGATCATCGACCAGAGGCTCATACACCTCACCCCACATATGTTTCCTTGCCATAGATCACATTCTTGGATTTCTGGTGGAGACCATTTCTTGGTTAAAAACTCGAACGTGTTAGCCTTCGGTATTATTGAAAATGGTCGTTCATGGCTATTTTCGGCAAAATGGGGGTTGTGTGGCCATTTATCATCGACCAGAGGCTGATACACCTCACCCCACATATGTTTCCTTGCCATAGATCACACTCTTGGATTTCTGGTGGAGACCATTTCTTGGTCTAAAATCCGTAGGTGTTAGCCTCTAGTATTATTGAAAATGGTCGCTCATGGCTATTTTCAAGGTCGTTCATGGCTATTTTCGACAAAAATGGGGGTTGTGTGGCCATTGATCATCGACCAGACGCTCATACACCTCACCCCACATATGTTTCCTTGCCATAGATCACACTCTTGGATTTCTGGTGGAGACCATTTCTTGGTCAAAAATCCGTAGGTGTTAGCCTTCGGTATTATTGAAAATGGTCGTTCATGGCTATTTTCGACAAAAATGGGGGTTGTGTGGCCATTGATCATCGACCAGAGGCTCATACACCTCACCCCACATATGTTTCCTTGCCATAGATCACATTCTTGGATTTCTGGTGGAGACCATTTCTTGGTCTAAATCCGTAGGTGTTAGCCTCTAGTATTATTGAAAATGGTCGCTCATGGCTATTTTCAAGGTCGCTCATGGCTATTTTCATAAAAAATGGGGGTTCTGTGGCCATTGATCGTCGACCAGAGGCTCGTACACCTCACCCCACATATGTTTCCTTGCCATAGATCACATTCTTGGATTTCTGGTGGAGACCATTTCTTGGTTAAAAACTCGTACGTGTTAGCCTTTGGTATTATTGAAAATGGTCATTCATGGCTATTTTCGGCAAAATGGGGGTTGTGTGGCCATTGATCATCGACCAGACGCTCATACACCTCACCCCACATATGTTTCCTTGCCATAGATCACATTCTTGGATTTCTGGTGGAGACCATTTCTTGGTCAAAAATCCGTAGGTGTTAGCCTTCGGTATTATTGTAAATGGTCATTCATGGCTATTTTCGACAAAAATGGGGGTTGTGTGGCCATTGATCATCGACCAGAGGCTCATACACCTCACCCCACATATGTTTCCTTGCCATAGATCACATTCTTGGATTTCTGGTGGAGACCATTTCTTGGTCAAAAATCCGTAGGTCTTAGCCTCTAGTATTATTGAAAATGGTCGCTCATGGCTATTTTCGACAAAAATGGGGGTTGTGTGGCCATTGATCTTCGACCAGAGGCTCATACACCTCACTACACATATGTTTCCTTGCCATAGATCACATTCTTGGATTTATGGTGGAGACCATTTCTTGGTCAAAAATCCGTAGGTGTTAGCCTTCAGTGTCATTGAAATTGGTCGTTCATGGCTATTTTCGACAAAAATTAGGGTTGTGTGGCCATTGATCGTCGACCAGAGGCTCATACACCTCACCCCACATATGTTTCCTTGCCATAGATCACATTCTTGGATTTCTGGTGGAGACCATTTCTTGGTCAAAAATCCGTAGGTGTTAGCCTTCAGTATTATTGAAAATGGTCGTTCATGGCTATTTTCGACAAAAATGGGGGTTGTGTGGCCATTGATCATCGACCAGACGCTCATACACCTCACCCCACATATGTTTCCTTGCCATAGATCACATTCTTGGATTTCTGGTGGAGACCATTTCTTGGTTAAAAACTCGTACGTGTTAGCCTTCGGTATTATTGAAAATGGTCATTCATGGCTATTTTCGGCAAAATGGGGGTTGTGTGGCCATTGATCATCGACCAGAGGCTCGTACACCTCACCCCACATATGTTTCCTTGCCATAGATCACATTCTTGGATTTCTGGTGGAGACCATTTCTTGGTTAAAAATCCGTACGTGTTAGCCTTTGGTATTTTTGAAAATGGTCATTCATGGCTATTTTCGACAAAAATGGGGGTTGTGTGGCCATTGATCATCGACTAGAGGCTCATATACCTCACCCCACATATGTTTCCTTGCCATAGATCACATTCTTGGATTTCTGGTGGAGACCATTTCTTGGTCAAAAATCCGTAGGTGTTAGCCTTCGGTATTATTGAAAATGGTCGTTCATGGCTATTTTCGACAAAAATGGGGGTTGTGTGGCCATTGATCATCGACCAGACGCTCATACACCTCACCCCACATATGTTTCCTTGCCATAGGTCACATTCTTGGATTTCTGGTGGAGACCATTTCTTGGTCTAAAATCCGTAGGTGTTAGCCTCTAGTATTATTGAAAATGGTCGCTCATGGCTATTTTCAAGGTCGCTCATGGCTATTTTCATAAAAAAATGGGGGTTGTGTGGCCATTTATCATCGACTAGAGGCTCATACACCTCACCCCACATATGTTTCCTTGCCATAGATCACATTCTTGGATTTCTGGTGGAGACCATTTCTTGGTTAAAAACTCGTACGTGTTAGCCTTTGGTATTATTGAAAATGGTCATTCATGGCTATTTTCGGCAAAATGGGGGTTGTGTGGCCATTGATCATCGACCAGACGCTCATACACCTCACCCCACATATGTTTCCTTGCCATAGATCACATTCTTGGATTTCTGGTGGAGACCATTTCTTGGTCAAAAATCCGTAGGTGTTAGCCTTCGGTATTATTGTAAATGGTCATTCATGGCTATTTTCGACAAAAATGGGGGTTGTGTGGCCATTGATCATCGACCAGAGGCTCATACACCTCACCCCACATATGTTTCCTTGCCATAGATCACATTCTTGGATTTCTGGTGGAGACCATTTCTTGGTCAAAAATCCGTAGGTGTTAGCCTTCGGTATTATTGAAAATGGTCGTTCATGGCTATTTTCGACAAAAATGGGGGTTGTGTGGCCATTGATCATCGACCAGACGCTCATACACCTCACCCCACATATGTTTCCTTGCCATAGATCACATTCTTGGATTTCTGGTGGAGACCATTTCTTGGTTAAAAAACTCGTACGTGTTAGCCTTTGGTATTTTTGAAAATGGTCATTCAAGGCTATTTTCGACAAAAATGGGGGTTGTGTGGTCATTGATCTTCGACCAGAGGCTCATACACCTCACTACACATATGTTTCCTTGCCATAGATCACATTCTTGGATTTATGGTGGAGATCATTTCTTGGTCAAAAATCCGTAGGTGTTAGCCTTCAGTGTCATTGAAAATGGTCGTTCATGGCTATTTTCGACAAAAATTAGGGTTGTGTGGCCATTGATCGTCGACCAGAGGCTCATACACCTCACCCCACATATGTTTCCTTGCCATAGATCACATTCTTGGATTTCTGGTGGAGACCATTTCTTGGTCAAAAATCCGTAGGTGTTAGCCTTCGGTATTATTGAAAATGGTCGTTCATGGCTATTTTCGACAAAAATGGGGGTTGTGTGGCCATTGATCATCGACCAGACGCTCATACACCTCACCCCACATATGTTTCCTTGCCATAGATCACATTCTTGGATTTCTGGTGGTGACCATTTCTTGGTCTAAAATCCATAGGTGTTAGCCTCTAGTATTATTGAAAATGGTCGCTCATGGCTATTTTCAAGGTCGCTCATGGCTATTTTCATAAAAAATGGGGGTTGTGTGGCCATTTATCATCGACTAGAGGCTCATAAACCTCACCCCACATATGTTTCCTTGCCATAGATTACATTCTTGGATTTCTGGTGGAAACCATTTCTTGGTTAAAAACTCGTACGTGTTAGCCTTCGGTATTATTGAAAATGGTCATTCATGGCTATTTTCGGCAAAATGGGGGTTGTGTGGCCATTGATCATCGACCAGAGGCTCGTACACCTCACCCCACATATGTTTCCTTGCCATAGATCACATTCTTGGATTTCTGGTGGAGACCATTTCTTGGTCAAAAATCAGTAGGTGTTAGCCTTCGGTATTATTGAAAATGGTCGTTCATGGCTATTTTCGACAAAAATGGGGGTTGTGTGGCCATTGATCATCGACTAGAGGCTCATACACCTCACCCCACATATGTTTCCTTGCCATAGATCACATTCTTGGATTTCTGGTGGAGACCATTTCTTGGTCAAAAATCCGTAGGTGTTAGCCTTCGGTATTATTGAAAATGGTCGTTCATGGCTATTTTCGACAAAAATGGGGGTTGTGTGGCCATTGATCATCGACCAGACGCTCATACACCTCACCCCACATATGTTTCCTTGCCATAGATCACATTCTTGGATTTCTGGTGGAGACCATTTCTTGGTCTAAAATCCGTAGGTGTTAGCCTCTAGTATTATTGAAAATGGTCGCTCATGGCTATTTTCAAGGTCGCTCATGGCTATTTTCATAAAAAATGGGGGTTGTGTGGCCATTTATCATCGACTAGAGGCTCATAAACCTCACCCCACATATGTTTCCTTGGCATAGATTACATTCTTGGATTTCTGGTGGAAACCATTTCTTGGTTAAAAACTCGTACGTGTTAGCCTTCGGTATTATTGAAAATGGTCATTCATGGCTATTTTTGGCAAAATGGGGGTTGTGTGGCCATTGATCATCGACCAGAGGCTCATACACCTCACCCCACATATGTTTCCTTGTCATAGATCACATTCTTGGATTTCTGGTGGAGACCATTTCTTGGTCAAAAATCCGTAGGTGTTAGCCTTCGATATTATTGAAAATGGTCGTTCATGGCTATTTTCGACAAAAATGGGGGTTGTGTGGCCATTGATCATCGACCAGAGGCTCATACACCCCACCCCACATATGTTTCCTTGCCATAGATCACATTCTTGGATTTCTGGTGGAGACCATTTCTTGGATAAAAACTCGTACGTGTTAGCCTTTGGTATTATTGAAAATGGTCATTCATGGCTATTTTCGGCAAAATGGGGGTTGTGTGGCCATTGATCGTCGACCAGAGGCTCATACACCTCACCCCACACATGTTTCCTTGCCATAGATCACATTCTTGGATTTCTGGTGGAGACCATTTCTTGGTAAAAAATCCGTAGGTGTTAGCCTTCAATGTCATTGAAAATGGTCGTTCATGGCTATTTTCGACAAAAATTAGGGTTGTGTGGCCATTGATCGTCGACCAGAGGCTCATACACCTCACCCCACATATGTTTCCTTGCCATAGATCACATTCTTGGATTTCTGGTGGAGACCATTTCTTGGGCAAAAATCCGTAGGTGTTAGCCTTTGGTATTTTTGAAAATGGTCATTCATGGCTATTTTCGACAAAAATGGGGGTTGTGTGGCCATTGATCTTCGACCAGAGGCTCATACACCTCACTACACATATGTTTCCTTGCCATAGATCACATTCTTGGATTTATGGTGGAGACCATTTCTTGGTCAAAAATCCGTAGGTGTTAGCCTTCAGTGTCATTGAAAATGGTCGTTCATGGCTATTTTCGACAAAAATTAGGGTTGTGTGGCCATTGATCGTCGACCAGAGGCTCATACACCTCACCCCACATATGTTTCCTTGCCATAGATCACATTCTTGGATTTCTGGTGGAGACCATTTCTTGGTCAAAAATCCGTAGGTGTTAGCCTTCGGTATTATTGAAAATGGTCGTTCATGGCTATTTTCGACAAAAATGGGGGTTGTGTGGCCATTGATCATCGACCTGACGCTCATACACCTCACCCCACATATGTTTCCTTGCCATAGATCACATTCTTGGATTTCTGGTGGAGACCATTTCTTGGTCTAAAATCCGTAGGTGTTAGCCTCTAGTATTATTGAAAATGGTCGCTCATGGCTATTTTCAAGGTCGCTCATGGCTATTTTCGACAAAAATGGGGGTTGTGTGGCCATTTATCATCGACTAGAGGCTCATAAACCTCACCCCACATATGTTTCCTTGCCATAGATCACATTCTTGGATTTCTGGTGGAGACCATTTCTTGGTTAAAAACTCGTACGTGTTAGCCTTCGGTATTATTGAAAATGGTCGTTCATGGCTATTTTCGGCAAAATGGGGGTTGTGTGGCCATTGATCATCGACCAGAGGCTCGTACACCTCACCCCACATATGTTTCCTTGCCATAGATCACATTCCTGGATTTCTGGTGGAGACCATTTCTTGGTCAAAAATCCGTACGTGTTAGCCTTTGGTATTTTTGAAAATGGTCATTCATGGCTATTTTCGACAAAAATGGGGGTTGTGTGGCCATTGATCTTCGACCAAAGGCTCATACACCTCACTACACATATGTTTCCTTGCCATAGATCACATTCTTGGATTTATGGTGGAGACCATTTCTTGGTCAAAAATCCGTAGGTGTTAGCCTTCAGTGTCATTGAAAATGGTCGTTCATGGCTATTTTCGACAAAAATTAGGGTTGTGTGGCCATTGATCGTCGACCAGAGGCTCATACACCTCACCCCACATATGTTTCCTTGCCATAGATCACATTCTTGGATTTCTGGTGGAGACCATTTCTTGGTCAAAAATCTGTAGGTCTTAGCCTCTAGTATTATTGAAAATGGTCGCTCATGGCTATTTTCATAAAAAATGGGGGTTGTGTGGCCATTTATCATCGACTAGAGGCTCATAAACCTCACCCCACATATGTTTCCTTGCCATAGATCACATTCTTGGATTTCTGGTGGAGACCATTTCTTGGTTAAAAACTCGTACGTGTTAGCCTTCGGTATTATTGAAAATGGTCGTTCATGGCTATTTTCGGCAAAATGGGGGTTGTGTGGCCATTGATCATTGACCAGAGGCTCGTACACTTCACCCCACATATGTTTCCTTGCCATAGATCACATTCTTGGATTTATGGTGGAGACCATTTCTTGGTCAAAAATCCGTACGTGTTAGCCTTTGGTATTTTTGAAAATGGTCATTCATGGCTATTTTCGACAAAAATGGGGGTTGTGTGGCCATTTATCATCGACTAGAGGCTCATAAACCTCACCCCACATATGTTTCCTTGCCATAGATCACATTCTTGGATTTCTGGTGGAGACCATTTCTTGGTCTAAAATCCGTAGGTGTTAGCCTCTACTATTATTGAAAATGGTCGCTCATGGCTATTTTCAAGGTCGCTCATGGCTATTTTCATAAAAAATGGGGGTTGTGTGTCCATTTATCATCGACTAGAGGCTCATAAACCTCACCCCACATATGTTTCCTTGCCATAGATCACATTCTTGGATTTCTGGTGGAGACCATTTCTTGGTCAAAAATCCGTAGGTGTTAGCCTTCGGTATTATTGAAAATGGTCGTTCATGGCTATTTTCGACAAAAATGGGGGTTGTGTGGCCATTGATCATCGACCAGAGGCTCATACACCTCACCCCACATATGTTTCCTTGCCATAGATCACATTCTTGGATTTCTGGTGGAGACCATTTCTTGGTCAAAAATCCGTAGGTGTTAGCCTTCGGTATTATTGAAAATGGTCGTTCATGGCTATTTTCGGCAAAATGGGGGTTGTGTGGCCATTGATCGTCGACCAGAGGCTCATACACCTCACCCCACATATGTTTCCTTGTCGTAGATCACATTCTTGGATTTCTGGTGGAGACCATTTCTTGGTTAAAAACTCGTACGTGTTAGCCTTCGGTATTATTGAAAATGGTCATTCATGGCTATTTTCGGCAAAATGGGGGTTGTGTGGCCATTGATCGTCGACCAGAGGCTCATACACCTCACCCCACATATGTTTCCTTGTCGTATATCACATTCTTGGATTTCTGGTGGAGACCATTTCTTGGTCAAAAATCCGTAGGTCTTAGCCTCTAGTATTATTGAAAATGGTCGCTCATGGCTATTTTCAGCAAAAATGGGGGTTGTGTGGCCATTGATCGTCGACCAGAGGCTCATACACCTCACCCCACATATGTTTCCTTGCCATAGATCACATTCTTGGATTTCTGGTGGAGACCATTTCTTGGTCAAAATACCGTAGGTCTTAGCCTCTAATATTTTTGAAAATCGTCGCTCATGGCTATTTTCGGCAAAATGGGGGTTGTGTGGCCATTGATCATCGACCAGAGGCTCGTACACCTCACCCCACATATGTTTCCTTGCCATAGATCACATTCTTGGATTTCTGGTGGAGACCATTTCTTGGTCAAAAATCCGTAGGTGTTAGCCTTTGGTATTATTGAAAATGGTCATTCATGGCTATTTTCGGCAAAATGGGGGTTGTGTGGCCATTGATCATCGACCAGAGGCTCATACACCTCACCCCACATATGTTTCCTTGCCATAGATCACATTCTTGGATTTCTGGTGGAGACCATTTCTTGGTCAAAAATCCGTAGGTCTTAGCCTCTAGTATTATTCAAAATGGTCGCTGTTAGCCTTCGGTATTATTGAAAATGGTCATTCATAGCTATTTTTGACAAAAATGGGGGTTGTGTGGCCATTGATCATCGACTAGAGGCTCATACACCTCACTACACATATGTTTCCTTGCCATAGATCACATTCTTGGATTTCTGGTGGAGACCATTTCTTGGTCTAAAATCCGTAGGTGTTAGCCTCTAGTATTATTGAAAATGGTCGCTCATGGCTATTTTCAAGGTCGCTCATGGCTATTTTCATAAAAAATGGGGGTTGTGTGGTCCATTTATCATCGACTAGAGGCTCATAAACCTCACCCCACATATGTTTCCTTGCCATAGATTACATTCTTGGATTTCTGGTGGAAACCATTTCTTGGTTAAAAACTCGTACGTGTTAGCCTTCGGTATTATTGAAAATGGTCATTCATGGCTATTTTCGGCAAAATGGGGGTTGTGTGGCCATTGATCGTAGACCAGAGGCTCATAGCACCTCACCCCACATATGTTTCCTTGTCGTAGATCACATTCTTGGATTTCTGGTGGAGACCATTTCTTGGTCAAAAACTCGTACGTGTTAGCCTTCGATATTATTGAAAATGGTCGTTCATGGCTATTTTCGACAAAAATGGGGGTTGTGTGGCCATTGATCATCGACCATAGGCTCATACACCTCACCCCACATATGTTTCCTTGCCATAGATCACATTCTTAGGATTTCTGGTGGAGACCATTTCTTGGTCAAAAATCCATAGGTGTTAGCCTTCGGTATTATTGAAAATGGTACGTTCATGGCTATTTTCGGCAAAATGGGGGTTGTGTGGCCATTGATCATCGACCATAGGCTCGTACACCTCACCCCACATATGTTTCCTTGCCATAGATCACATTCTTGGATTTCTGGTGGACACCATTTCTTGGTCAAAAATCCGTACGTGTTAGCCTTTGGTATTTTTGAAAATGGTCATTCATGGCTATTTTCGACAAAAATGGGGGTTGTGTGGCCATTGATCATCGACTAGAGGCTCATACACCTCACCCCACATATGTTTCCTTGCCATAGATCACATTCTTGGATTTCTGGTGGAGACCATTTCTTGGTCAAAAATCCGTAGGTGTTAGCCTTCGGTATTATTCAAAATGGTCGTTCATGGCTATTTTCGACAAAAATGGGGGTTGTGTGGCCATTGATCATCGACCAGACGCTCATACACCTCACCCCACATATGTTTCCTTGCCATAGATCACATTCTTGGATTTCTGGTGGAGACCATTTCTTGGTCTAAAATCCGTAGGTGTTAGCCTCTAGTATTATTGAAAATGGTCGCTCATGGCTATTTTCAAGGTCGCTCGTGGCTATTTTCATAAAAAATGGGGGTTGTGTGGCCATTTATCATCGACTAGAGGCTCATAAACCTCACCCCACATATGTTTCCTTGCCATAGATTACATTCTTGGATTTCTGGTGGAAACCATTTCTTGGTTAAAAACTCGTACGTGTTAGCCTTCGGTATTATTGAAAATGGTCATTCATGGCTATTTTCGACAAAAATGGGGGTTGTGTGGCCATTGATCATCGACCAGAGGCTCATAAACCTCACCCCACATATGTTTCCTTGCCATAGATCACATTCTTGGATTTCTGGTGGAAACCATTTCTTGGTCAAAAATCCGTACGGTGTTAGCCTTCGGTATTTTTGAAAATGGTCGTTCATGGCTATTTTCGACAAAAATGGGGGTTATGTGGCCATTGATCATCGACTAGACGCTCATACACCTCACCCCACATATGTTTCCTTGCCATAGATCACATTCTTGGATTTCTGGTGGAGACCATTTCTTGGTCTAAAATCCGTAGGTCTTAGCCTCTAGTATTATTGAAAATGGTCATTCATGGCTATTTTCGGCAAAATGGGGGTTGTGTGGCCATTGATCGTCGACCAGAGGCTCATACACCTCACCCCACATATGTTTCCTTGCCATAGATCACATTCTTGGATTTTTGGTGGAGACCATTTCTTGGTCAAAAACTCGTACGTGTTAGCCTTCGGTATTATTGAAAATGGTCGTTCATGGCTATTTTCGGCAAAATGGGGGTTGTGTGGCCATTGATCGTCGACCAGAGGCTCATACACCTCACCCCACATATGTTTCCTTGCCATAGATCACATTCTTGGATTTCTGGTGGAGACCATTTCTTGGGCAAAAATCCGTAGGTGTTAGCCTTCGGTATTATTGAAAATGGTCGCTCATGGCTATTTTTGACAAAAATGGGGGTTGTGTGGCCATTGATCATCGACCAGACGCACATACACCTAACCCCACATATGTTTCCTTGTCATAGATCACATTCTTGGATTTCTGGTGGAGACCATTTCTTGGTCTAAAATCCATAGGTGTTAGCCTCTAGTATTATTGAAAATGGTCGCTCATGGCTATTTTCAAGGTCGTTCATGGCTATTTTCGACAAAAATGTGGGTTGTGTGGCCATTGATCATCGACCAGACGCTCATACACCTCACCCCACATATGTTTCCTTGCCATAGATCACATTCTTGGATTTCTGGTGGAGACCATTTCTTGGTCTAAAATCCGTAGGTGTTAGCCTCTAGTATTATTGAAAATGGTCGCTCATGGCTATTTTCAAGGTCGCTCGTGGCTATTTTCATAAAAAATGGGGGTTGTGTGGCCATTTATCATCGACTAGAGGCTCATAAACCTCACCCCACATATGTTTCCTTGCCATAGATTACATTCTTGGATTTCTGGTGGAAACCATTTCTTGGTTAAAAACTCGTACGTGTTAGCCTTCGGTATTATTGAAAATGGTCATTCATGGCTATTTTCGACAAAAATGGGGGTTGTGTGGCCATTGATCATCGACCAGAGGCTCATAAACCTCACCCCACATATGTTTCCTTGCCATAGATCACATTCTTGGATTTCTGGTGGAAACCATTTCTTGGTCAAAAATCCGTAGGTGTTAGCCTTCGGTATTTTTGAAAATGGTCGTTCATGGCTATTTTCGACAAAAATGGGGGTTATGTGGCCATTGATCATCGACTAGACGCTCATACACCTCACCCCACATATGTTTCCTTGCCATAGATCACATTCTTGGATTTCTGGTGGAGACCATTTCTTGGTCTAAAATCCGTAGGTCTTAGCCTCTAGTATTATTGAAAATGGTCATTCATGGCTATTTTCGGCAAAATGGGGGTTGTTTGGCCATTGATCGTCGACCAGAGGCTCATACACCTCACCCCACATATGTTTCCTTGCCATAGATCACATTCTTGGATTTTTGGTGGAGACCATTTCTTGGTCAAAAACTCGTACGTGTTAGCCTTCGGTATTATTGAAAATGGTCGTTCATGGCTATTTTCGGCAAAATGGGGGTTGTGTGGCCATTGATCGTCGACCAGAGGCTCATACACCTCACCCCACATATGTTTCCTTGCCATAGATCACATTCTTGGATTTCTGGTGGAGACCATTTCTTGGGCAAAAATCCGTATGTGTTAGCCTTCGGTATTATTGAAAATGGTCGTTCATGGCTATTTTTGACAAAAATGGGGGTTGTGTGGCCATTGATCATCGACCAGACGCACATACACCTAACCCCACATATGTTTCCTTGTCATAGATCACATTCTTGGATTTCTGGTGGAGACCATTTCTTGGTCTAAAATCCATAGGTGTTAGCCTCTAGTATTATTGAAAATGGTCGCTCATGGCTATTTTCAAGGTCGTTCATGGCTATTTTCGACAAAAATGTGGGTTGTGTGGCCATTGATCATCGACCAGACGCTCATACACCTCACCCCACATATGTTTCCTTGCCATAGATCACATTCTTGGATTTCTGGTGGAGACCATTTCTTGGTTAAAAACTCGTACGTGTTAGCCTTCGGTATTATTGAAAATGGTCGTTCATGGCTATTTTCGACAAAAATGGGGGTTGTGTGGCCATTGATCATCGACCAGAGGCTCGTACACCTCACCCCACATATGTTTCCTTGCCATAGATCACATTCTTGGATTTCTGGTGGAGACCATTTCTTGGTCTAAAATCCGTAGGTGTTAGCCTCTAATATTATTGAAAATGGTCGCTCATGGCTATTTTCGGCAAAATGGGGGTTGTGTGGCCATTGATCATCGACTAAAGGCTCGTACACCTCACCCCACATATGTTTCCTTGCCATAGATCACATTCTTGGATTTCTGGTTGAGACCATTTCTTGGTTAAAAACTCGTACGTGTTAGCCTTCGGTATTATTGAAAATGGTCGTTCATGGCTATTTTCGGCAAAATGGGGGTTCTGTGGCCATTGATCATCGACTAGAGGCTCGTACACCTCACCCCACATATGTTTCCTTGCCATAGATCACATTCTTGGATTTCTGGTGGAGACCATTTCTTGGTCAAAAATCCGTAGGTGTTAGCCTTTGGTATTTTTGAAAATGGTCGTTCATGGCTATTTTCATAAAAAAATGGGGGTTGTGTGGCCATTGATCATCGACCAGAGGCTCATACACCTCACCCCACATATGTTTCCTTGCCATAGATCACATTCTTGGATTTCTGGTGGAGACCATTTCTTGGTCAAAAATCCGCAGGTCTTAGCCTCTAGTATTATTGAAAATGGTCGCTCATGGCTATTTTCAAGGTCGCTCATGGCTATTTTCATAAAAAATGGGGGTTGTGTGGCCATTGATCATCGACCAGAGGCTCATACACCTCACCCCACATATGTTTCCTTGCCATAGATCACATTCTTGGATTTCTGGTGGAGACCATTTCTTGGTCAAAAATCCGCAGGTCTTAGCCTCTAGTATTATTGAAAATGGTCGCTCATGGCTATTTTCAAGGTCGCTCATGGCTATTTTCATAAAAAATGGGGGTTGTGTGGCCATTGATCATCGACCAGAGGCTCATACACCTCACCCCACATATGTTTCCTTGCCATAGATCACATTCTTGGATTTCTGGTGGAGACCGTTTCTTGGATAAAACTCGTAGGTGTTAGCCTTCGGTATTATTGAAAATGGTCATTCATGGCTATTTTCGACAAAAATGGGGGTTGTGTGGCCATTGATCATCGACTAGAGGCTCATACACCTCACCCCACATATGTTTCCTTGCCATAGATCACATTCTTGGATTTCTGGTGGAGACCATTTCTTGGTCAAAAATCCGTAGGTGTTAACCTTCGGTATTATTGAAAATGGTCGTTCATGGCTATTTTCGACAAAATGGGGGTTGTGTGGCAATTGATCATCGACCAGAGGCTCATACACCTCACCCCACATATGTTTCCTTGCCATAGATCACATTCTTGGATTTCTGGTGGAGACCGTTTCTTGGTCAAAAATCCGTAGGTCTTAGCCTCCAGTATTATTGAAAATGGTCGCTCATGGCTATTTTCATAAAAAATGGGGGTTGTGTGGCCATTTATCATCGACTAGAGGCTCATAAACCTCACCCCACATATGTTTCCTTGCCATAGATTACATTCTTGGATTTCTGGTGGAAACCATTTCTTGGTTAAAAACTCGTACGTGTTAGCCTTCGGTATTATTGAAAATGGTCATTCATGGCTATTTTCGACAAAAATGGGGGTTGTGTGGCCATTGATCATCGACCAGAGGCTCATAAACCTCACCCCACATATGTTTCCTTGCCATAGATCACATTCTTGGATTTCTGGTGGAAACCATTTCTTGGTCAAAAATCCGTAGGTGTTAGCCTTTGGTATTTTTGAAAATGGTCGTTCATGGCTATTTTCGACAAAAATGGGGGTTATGTGGCCATTGATCATCGACTAGACGCTCATACACCTCACCCCACATATGTTTCCTTGCCATAGATCACATTCTTGGATTTCTGGTGGAGACCATTTCTTGGTCTAAAATCCGTAGGTCTTAGCCTCTAGTATTATTGAAAATGGTCATTCATGGCTATTTTCGGCAAAATGGGGGTTGTCTGGCCATTGATCGTCGACCAGAGGCTCATACACCTCACCCCACATATGTTTCCTTGCCATAGATCACATTCTTGGATTTCTGGTGGAGACCATTTCTTGGTCAAAAATCCGTAGGTGTTAGCCTTCGATATTATTGAAAATGGTCATTCATGGCTATTTTCAACATAAATGGGGGTTGTGTGGCCATTGATCGCGACCAGAGGCTCATACACCTCACCCCACATATGTTTCCTTGTCGTAGATCACATTCTTGGATTTCTGGTGGAGACCATTTCTTGGTCAAAAATCCGTAGGTGTTAGCCTTCGATATTATTGAAAATGGTCGTTCATGGCTATTTTCGACAAAAATGGGGTTTTGTGACAATTGATCATCGACCAGAGGCTCATACACCTCACCCCACATATGTTTCCTTGCCATAGATCACATTCTTGGATTTTTGGTGGAGACCATTTCTTGGTCAAAAATCCGTAGGTGTTAGCCTTCGGTATTATTGAAAATGGTCGTTGATGGCTATTTTCGACAAAAATGGGGGTTGTGTGGCCATTGATCATCGACCAGAGGCTCATACACCTCACCCCACATATGTTTCCTTGCCATAGATCACATTCTTGGATATCTGGTGGAGACCATTTCTTGGTCAAAAATCCGTACGTGTTAGCCTCTAGTATTATTGAAAATGGTCGCTCATGGCTATTTTCAAGGTCGCTCATGGCTATTTTCATAAAAAATGGGGGTTGTGTGGCCATTGATCATCGACCAGAGGCTCATACACCTCACCCCACATATGTTTCCTTGCCATAGATTACATTCTTGGATTTCTGGTGGAGACCATTTCTTGGTTAAAAACTCGTACGTGTTAGCCTTTGGTATTTTTGAAAATGGTCATTCACTGGCTATTTTCGACAAAAATGGGGGTTGTGTGGCCATTGATCATCGACCAGACGCTCATACACCTCACCCCACATATGTTTCCTTGCCATAGATCACATTCTTGGATTTATGGTGGAGACCATTTCTTGGTCAAAAATCCGTAGGTGTTAGCCTTTATTGTCATTGAAAATGGTCGTTCATGGCTATTTTCGACAAAAATTAGGGTTGTGTGGCCATTGATCGTCGACCAGAGGCTCATACACCTCAACCCACATATGTTTCCTTGCCATAGATCACACCATAGATTACATTCTTGGATTTCTGGTGGAAACCATTTCTTGGTTAAAAACTCGTACGTGTTAGCCTTCGGTATTATTGAAAATGGTCATTCATGGCTATTTTCGGCAAAATGGGGGTTGTGTGGCCATTGATCGTCGACCAGAGGCTCGTACACCTCACCCCACATATGTTTCCTTGCCATAGATCACATTCTTGGATTTCTGGTGGAGTCCATTTCTTGGTCAAAAATCCGTAGGTGTTAGCCTTTGGTATTTTTGAAAATGGTCATTCATGGCTATTTTCGACAAAAATGGGGGTTGTGTGGCCATTGATCATCGACCAGACGCTCATACACCGCACCCCACATATGTTTCCTTGCCATAGATCACATTCTTGGATTTCTGGTGGAGACCATTTCTTGGTTAAAAACTCGTACGTGTTAGCCTTCGGTATTATTGAAAATGGTCGTTCATGGCTATTTTCGGCAAAATGGGGGTTGTGTGGCCATTGATCTTCCACCATAGGCTCATACACCTCACCCCACATATGTTTCCTTGCCATAGATCACATTCTTGGATTTCTAGTGGAGACCATTTCTTGGTCAAAAATCCGTAGGTGTTAGCCTTCGGTATTATTGAAAATGGTCGTTCATGGCTATTTTCGACAAAATGGGGGTTGTGTGGCCATTGATCATCGACCAGAGGCTCATACACCTCACCCCACATATGTTTCCTTGTCGTAGATCACATTCTTGGATTTCTGGTGGAGACCATTTCTTGGGCAAAAATCCGTAGTTGTTAGCCTTCGATATTATTGAAAATGGTCGTTCATGGCTATTTTCGACAAAAATGGGGGTTGTGTGGCCATTGATATTCGACCAGAGGCTCATACACCTCACTACACATATGTTTCCTTGCCATAGATCACATTCTTGGATTTCTGGTGGAGACCATTTCTTGGTCAAAAATCCGTAGGTGTTAGCCTTCGGTATTATTGAAAATGGTCGTTCATGGCTATTTTCGACAAAAATGGGGGTTGTGTGGCCATTGATCATCGACCAGAGGCTCATACACCTCACCCCACATATGTTTCCTTGCCATAGATCACATTCTTGGATTTCTGGTGGAGACCATTTCTTGGTCAAAAATCCGTAGGTGTTAGCCTTCGGTATTATTGAAAATGGTCGTTCATGGCTATTTTCGACAAAAATGGGGGTTGTGTGGCCATTGATCATCGACCAGAGGCTCATACAGCTCACCCCACATATGTTTCCTTGCCATAGATCACATTCTTGGATTTTTGGTGGAGACCATTTCTTGGTTAAAAACTCGTAGGTGTTAGACTTCGGTATTATTGAAAATGGTCATTCATGGCTATTTTCGGCAAAATGGGGGTTGTGTGGCCATTTATCATCGACCAGAGGCTCATACACCTCACCCCACATATGTTTCCTTGCCATAGATTACATTCTTGGATTTCTGGTGGAGACCATTTCTTGGTTAAAAACTCGTATGTGTTAGCCTTTGGTATTTTTGAAAATGGTCATTCATGGCTATTTTCGACAAAAATGGGGGTTGTGTGGCCATTGATCATCGACCAGACGCTCATACACCTCACCCCACATATGTTTCCTTGCCATAGATCACATTCTTGGATTTATGGTGGAGACCATTTCTTGGTCAAAAATCCGTAGGTGTTAGCCTTCAGTGTCATTGAAAATGGTCGTTCATGGCTATTTTCGACAAAAATTAGGGTTGTGTGGCCATTGATCGTCGACCAGAGGCTCATACACCTCACCCCACATATGTTTCCTTGCCATAGATCACACCATAGATTACATTCTTGGATTTCTGGTGGAAACCATTTCTTGGTTAAAAACTCGTACGTGTTAGCCTTCGGTATTATTGAAAATGGTCACTCATGGCTATTTTCGGTAAAATGGGGGTTGTGTGGCCATTGATCATCGACCAGAGGCTCGTACACCTCACCCCACATATGTTTCCTTGCCATAAATCACATTCTTGGATTTCTGGTAGAGACCATTTCTTGGTCAAAAATCCGTAGGTGTTAGCCTTTAGTATTTTTGAAAATGGTCATTCATGGCTATTTTCGACAAAAATGGGGGTTGTGTGGCCATTGATCATCGACCAGACGCTCATACACCTCACCCCACATATGTTTCCTTGCCATAGATCACATTCTTGGATTTCTGGTGGTGACCATTTCTTGGTTAAAAACTCGTACGTGTTAGCCTTCGGTATTATTGAAAATGGTCGTTCATGGCTATTTTCGGCAAAATGGGGGTTGTGTGGCCATTGATCTTCCACCATAGGCTCATACACCTCACCCCACATATGTTTCCTTGCCATAGATCACATTCTTGGATTTCTGGTGGAGACCATTTCTTGGTCAAAAATCCGTAGGTGTTAGCCTTCGGTATTATTGAAAATGGTCGTTCATGGCTATTTTCGACAAAAATGGGGGTTGTGTGGCCATTGATCATCGACCAGAGGCTCATACACCTCACCCCACATATGTTTCCTTGCCATAGATCACATTCTTGGATTTCTGGTGGAGACCATTTCTTGGTCAAAAATCCGTAGGTGTTAGCCTTCGGTATTTTTGAAAATGGTCATTCATGGCTATTTTCGACAAAATGGGGGTTGTGTGGCCATTGATCATCGACCAGAGGCTCGTACACCTCACCCCACATATGTTTCCTTGCCATAGATCAAATGTTCTCCACCATAAATCCAAGAATGTGATCTATGGCAAGGAAACATATGTGTAGTGAGGTGTATGAGCCTCTGGTCGAAGATCAATGGTCTCCACCAGAAATCCAAGAATGTGATCTATGGCAAGGAAACATATGTGGGGTGAGGTGTATGAGCCTCTGGTCGATGATCAATGGCCACACAACCCCCATTTTGTCGAAAATAGCCATGAATGACCATTTTCAATAATACCGAAGGCTAACATGTACGAGTTTTTAACCAAGAAATGGTTTCCACCAGAAATCCAAGAATGTAATATATGGCAAGGAAACATATGTGGGGTGAAGTGTACGAGCCTCTGGTCGATGATCAATGGCCACACAACCCCCATTTTTTATGAAAATAGCCATGAGCGACCATTTTAAATAATACTAGAGGCTAACACCTACGGATTTTAGACCAAGAAATGGTTGATAGTCTCCTATAGGGGGGGGGTGAATAGGGCGAAACTGAAATTTACAAATATAAACACAACTACAAGCCGGGTTAGCGTTAGAAATATGAAACCGAGTCCGCGAGAGAGGGTGGAAAACAAATCGCAAGCAAATGAAGAGTGTGACACGCGGATTTGTTTTACCGAGGTTCGGTTCTCTCAAACCTACTCCCCTTTGAGGAGGCCACAAAGGCCGGGTCTCTTTCAACCCTTCCCTCTCTCAAACGATACCACGGATCGAGTGAGCTTTCTCTTCTCAATCACTTGGAACACAAAGTACCCACAAGGACCACCACAAGTTTGGTGTCTCTTGCCTCAATTACAAGTGAGTTTGATCGCAATGAAGGAATCAAGAAAGAAGAAAGCAATCCAAGCGCAAGAGCTCGAAAGAACACAAGCAAATCTCTCTCTCTAGTCACTAGGGCGTTGTGTGGAATTTGGAGAAGATTTGATCTCTTTGGTGTGTCTAGAATTGAATGCTAGAGCTCTTGTAAGTAGTTGGGAAGTGGAAAACTTAGATGCAATGAATGGTTGGGTGGTTGGGGTATTTATAGCCCCAACCACCAAAATAACCGTTGGTGGAGGCTGTCTGTTCGATGGCGCACCGGACATGTCCGGTGCCCCTGCCACGTCACCAGTGCCGTTGGAATCTGACCGTTGGAGTTCTGACTTCTGGGCCCGCCTCGATGTCCGGTGGCGCACCGGACATGCACTGTTCACTGTCCGGTGCGCCGGCATGGGCGACTCTGACTTCTGCGCGAGTTGCGCGCGCATTAAATGCATCGCAGGTAGCCGTTGGCGCCGAAGTAGTCGTTGCTCCGTGGATGCACCGGACAGTCCGGTGCACACCGGACATGTCCGGTGAATTATAGCGGAGCAGCCGCTCTGATTTCCCGAGGCTGGCGAGTTCCTGAGCCGCGTCCCGTTGGAGCACCGGACACTGTCCGGTGTACACCGGACAGTCCGGTGAATTATAGCGCGCCGGCTCTGGATAATTCCCGAAGGCGACGAGTTCGCGTTGAAGTCCTTTGGTGCACCGGACACTGTCCAGTGGTGCACCGGACAGTCCGGTGCGCCAGACCAGAAAAGCCTTCGGTTGCTCCTTTGCTCTTTTGTTGAACCCAACACTTGGTCTTTTTATTGGCTAAGTGTGAACCTTTTGCACCTGTATAACTTATACACTAGAACAAACTAGTTAGTCCAAAGATTTGTGTTGGGCAATTCAACCACCAAAATTATATAGGAACTAGGTGTAAGCCTAATTCCCTTTCAATCTCCCCCTTTTTGGTGATTGATGCCAACACAAACCAAAGCAAATATAGAAGTGCATAATTGAACTAGTTTGCATAATATAAGTGCAAAGGTTGCTTGGAATTGAGCCAATATAAATACTTACAAGATATGCATGGATTGTTTCTTCATTTTTAACATTTTGGACCACGCTTGCACCACATGTTTTGTTTTTGCAAAATCTTTTCTAAATCTTTTCAAAGTTCTTTTGCAAATAGTCAAGGGTAAATGAATAAGAGTTTGCAAAGCATTTTCAAGATTTGAAATTTTCTCCCCCTGTTCCAAATGCTTTTCCTTTGACTAAACAAAACTCCCCCTAAATAAAATCTCCTCTTAGTGTTCAAGAGGGTTTTGATGAAACAATTTTGAAATACTACTTTCTCCCCTTTTTGAACACATTAAGATACCAAATTGACAATTGGAAATTACATTTTAAAATTAGGTGGTGGTGCTGTCCTTTTGCTTTGGGCTAATACTTCCTCCCCCTTTGGCATGAATCGCCAAAAACGGAGTCATTAGAGCCCTTCAAATAACTTTCTCCTCCCTTGGTCATAAATAAAAGAGTGAAGATTATACCAAAGTAGGAGTCCTTTTGTTTTGCTCTCTCCCCCAAGGATAGAGAGCGGCTCGGATTGACGGCGAAGGATGAGTTGACGGAGTGGAAGCCTTTGTCTTCGCCGAAGACTCCAATGCCCTTTGAATGCACCTATGACTTGATTTGAAGTAGACTTAAAAACACATTAGTCATAGCATATGAAAGAGACATGATCAAAGGTATATTCATGAGCTATGTGTGCAAGTTAGCAATAGAAATTTCTAGAATCAAGAATATTGAGCTCATGCCTAAGTTTGGTAAAAGTTTGTTCATCAAGTGGTTTGGTAAAGATATCGGCTAATTGATCTTTAGTATTAATGTATGCAATCTCAATATCTCCCTTTTGTTGGTGATCCCTAAGAAAATGATACCGAATGGCTATGTGCTTAGTGCGGCTATGCTCGACGGGATTGTCGGCCATTTTGATTGCACTCTCATTATCACATAGCAAAGGGACTTTGGTTAATTTGTAACCGTAGTCCCGCAGGGTTTGCCTCATCCAAAGCAATTGCGCGCAACAATGACCTGCGGCAATGTACTCGGCTTCGGCGGTTGAAAGAGCGACCGAATTTTGCTTCTTTGAGGCCCAAGACACCAAGGATCTTCCCAAGAACTGGCAAGTCCCTGATGTGCTCTTTCTATTAATCTTACACCCCGCCCAATCGGCATCCGAATAACCAATTAAATCAAAAGTGGATCCCCGAGGGTACCAAAGCCCAAACTTAGGAGTATAAGCCAAATATCTCAATATTCGTTTTACGGTCGTAAGGTGGGATTCCTTAAGGTCGGATTGGAATCTTGCACACATGCAAAGGGAAAGCATAATGTCCGGTCGAGATGCACATAAATAGAGTAATGAACCTATCATCGACCGGTATACCTTTTGATCCACGGACTTACCTCCCGTGTCGAGGTCGAGATGCCCATTAGTTCCCATGGGTGTCTTGATGGGTTTGGCATCCTTCATCCCAAACTTGGTTAGAATGTCTTGAGTGTACTTTGTTTGGCTGATGAAGGTGCCCTCTTGGAGTTGTTTGACTTGGAATCCTAGAAAATACTTCAACTCCCCCATCATCAACATCTCGAACTTTTGTGTCATGATCCTACTAAATTCTTCACAAGTAGATTCGTTAGTAGACCCAAATATGATATCATCAACATAAATTTGGCATACAAACAAATCATTGTCAAGAGTTTTAGTGAATAGAGTAGGATCGGCTTTTCCGACTTTGTAGCCATTAGCAATAAGGAAATCCCTAAGGCATTCATACCATGCTCTTGGGGCTTGCTTGAGCCCGTAAAGCGCCTTAGAGAGCTTATAGACATGGTTAGGATACTCACTGTCTTCAAAGCCGGGAGGTTGCTCAACATAGACCTCTTCCTTGATTGGTCCATTGAGGAAGGCACTTTTCACGTCCATTTGATAAAGCTTAAAGCCATGGTAAGTAGCATAGGCTAATAATATACGAATTGACTCAAGCCTAGCTACGGGTGCATAGGTTTCACCGAAATCCAAACCTTCGACTTGGGAGTATCCCTTGGCCACAAGTCGAGCTTTGTTCCTTATCACCACACCATGCTCGTCTTGCTTGTTGCGGAAGACCCATTTGGTTCCTACAACATTTTGGTTAGGACGTGGAACTAAATGTCATACCTCATTCCTAGTGAAGTTGTTGAGCTCTTCTTGCATCGCCACCACCCAATCCGAATCTTGTAGTGCTTCCTCTACCCTGTGTGGCTCAATAGAGGAAACAAACGAGTAATGTTCACAAAAATGTGCAACACGAGATCTAGTAGTTACCCCCTTATGAATGTCGCCGAGGATGGTGTCGACGGGGTGATCTCGTTGGATTGCTTGGTGGACTCTTGGGTGTGGCGGCCTTTGTTCCTCTTCCTCCTTGTCTTCCTCATTTGCATCTCCCCCTTGATCATTGCCATCATCTTGAGGTGGCTCAATTGCTTGCTCTTCTACTTCATCAACTTGAGCCTCATCCTCATTTTGAGTTGGTGGAGATGCTCGCGTGGAGGAGGATGGTTGATCTTGTGCTTTTGGAAGCTCTTCGGATTCCTTAGGACACACATCCCCAATGGACATGTTCCTTAGCGCGATGCACGGAGCCTCTTCATCACCTATCTCATCAAGATCAACTTGCTCTACTTGAGAGCCGTTAGTTTCATCAAACACAACATCACATGAGACTTCAACTAGTCCAGTGGACTTGTTAAAGACCCTATATGCCCTTGTGTTTGAGTCATAACCAAGTAAAAAGCCTTCCACAGTCTTAGGAGCAAATTTAGATTTTCTACCTCTTTTAATAAGAATAAAGCATTTGCTACCAAAGACTCTAAAATATGAAATGTTGGGCTTTTTACCGGTTAGGAGTTCTTATGATGTCTTCTTGAGGATTCGGTGTAGATACAACCGGTTGATGGCGTAGCAAGCGGTGTTGACCGCCTCGGCCCAAAACGGATCCGAAGTCTTGTACTCATCAAGCATGGTCCTTGCCATGTCTAATAGAGTTCGATTCTTCCTCTCCACTACACCATTTTGTTGTGGGGTGTAGGGAGAAGAGAACTCATGCTTGATGCCCTCTTCCTCAAGAAAGCCTTCGATTTGAGAGTTCTTGAACTCCGTCCCGTTGTCGCTTCTTATTTTCTTGATCCTTAAGCCAAACTCATTTTGAGCCCGTCTCAAGAATCCCTTTAAGGTCTCTTGGGTTTGAGATTTTTCCTGTAAAAAGAATACCCAAGTGAAGCGAGAATAATCATCCACTATTACAAGACAATACTTACTCCCGCCGATGCTTATGTAAGCAATCAGGCCGAATAGGTCCATGTGTAGGAGCTCCAGTGGTCTTTCGGTCGTCATGATGTTCTTGTGTGGATGATGGGCTCCAACTTGCTTTCCTACCTGACATGCACTACAAATCCTGTCTTTCTCAAAATGAACATTTGTTAGTCCTAAAATGTGTTCTCCCTTTAGAAGCTTATGAAGATTCTTCATCCCAACATGGGCTAGTCGGCGGTGCCAGAGCCAACCCATGTTAGTCTTAGCAATTAAGCATGTGTCGAGTTCAGCTCTATCAAAATCTACTAAGTATAGCTGACCCTCTAACACACCCTTAAATGCTATTGAATCATCACTTCTTCTAAAGACTGTGACACCTACATCAGTAAATAGACAGTTGTAGCCCATTTGACATAATTGTGAAACGGAAAGCAAATTGTAATCTAAAGAATCTACAAGAAAAACATTGGAAATTGAATGGTCAGGAGATATAGCAATTTTACCAAGACCTTTGACCAAACCTTGATTTCCATCCCCGAATGTGATAGCTCGTTGGGGATCTTGGTTTTTCTCATAGGAGGAGAACATCCTTTTCTCCACTGTCATATGGTTTGTGCACCCGCTGTCGAGTATCCAACTTGAGCCCCCGGATGCATAAACCTACAAAACAATTTTAGTTCTTGACTTTAGGTACCCAAACGGTTTTGGGTCCTTTGGCATTAGAAACAAGAACTTTGGGTATCCAATCACAAGTCTTTGACCCCTTGTGTTTGCCCCCAACAAACTTGGCAACTACCTTGCCGGATTTGTTAGTCAAAACATAAGATGCATCAAAAGTTTTAAAAGAAATATCATGATCATTTGATGCAATAGGAGTTTTCTTCTTAGGCAACTTAGCACGGGTTGGTTGCCTAGAGCTAGATGTCTCACCCTTATACATAAAAGCATGATTAGGGCCAGAGTGAGACTTCCTAGAGTGAATTCTCCTAATTTTGTCCTCGGGATAACCGGCAGGGTATAAAATGTAACCCTCGTTATCCTGAGGCATGGGAGCCTTGCCCTTAACAAAGTTGGACAATCTTTTAGGAGGGGCATTAAGTTTGACATTGTCTCCCCTTTGAAAGCCAATGCCATCCTTGATGCCCGGGCGTCTCCCATTATAGAGCATACTTCTAGCAAATTTAAACTTTTCATTTTCTAAGTTATGCTCGACAATTTTAGCATCTAATTTTGCTATATGATCATTTTGTTGTTTAATCAAAATCATGTGATCATGAATAGCATCAACATCAATATCTCTACATCTAGTACAAATAGTGACATGCTCAATGGTAGATGTAGATGGTTTGCAAGGATTAAGTTCAACAATCTTAGCACGTAATATATCATTCTTATCTCTAAGATCGGAAATTGTAACTTTGCAAACATCAAAATCTTTAGCCTTAGCAATCAAGTTTTCATTTTCTAATCTAAGGCTAGCAAGAGATACATTCAATTCTTCAATCTTAGCAAGTAAATCATCATTATTGTTTCTAAGATTGGGAATTGAAATATCACAAACATGAGAATCAACCTTAGCATTTAAACTAGCATTTTCATTTCTAAGGTTGTCAATCATCTCATGGCAAGTGCTTAGCTCACTAGATAGTTTTTGACATTTTTCTACTTCTAGAGCATAAGCATTTTTAACCTTAACATGCTTCTTATTTTCTTTAATAAGGAAGTCCTCTTGAGTGTCCAAGAGATCATCCTTTTCATGAATGGCACTAATCAATTCATTAAGTTTTTCCTTTTGTTGCATGTTGAGGTTGGCAAAAAGAGATCGCAAGTTATCCTCCTCATCACTAGCATTATCATCACTAGAAGACTCATATTTAGTGGAGGAGTTAGATTTAACCTTCTTCCGTTTGCCGTCCTTTGCCATGAGGCACTTGTGGCCGACGTTGGGGAAGAGGAGTCCCTTGGTGACGGCGATGTTGGCGGCGTCCTCGTCGTCTGAGGAGTCGCTTGAGCTCTCGTCGGAGTCCCACTCCCGACAAACATGGGCATCGCCGCCCTTCTTCTTGTAGTACCTCTTCTTTTCTCTCCTCTTGCCCTTCTTGTCGTTATCCCTATCACTGTCACTTGATAATGGACATTTTGCAATAAAGTGACCGGGCTTACCACACTTGTAGCAAACTTTCTTGGAGCGGGACTTGTAGTCTTTCCCCCTCCTTTGCTTGAGGATTTGGCGGAAGCTCTTGATGACGAGCGCCATTTCCTCATTGTCGAGCTTGGAGGCGTCGATTGGTTGTCTACTTGGTGTAGACTCCTCCTTCTTTTCCTCTGTCGCCTTGAATGCGACGGGTTGAGCTTCGGATGTGGAGGGATCATCAAGCTCGTTGATCTCCCTCGAGCCTTCGATCATGCACTCAAAACTTACAAAATTCCCGATAACTTCCTCTGGGGTCATTTTAGTATATCTAGGATTACCACGAATTAATTGAACTTGAGTGGGGTTAAGGAAAATGAGAGATCTTAGAATAACCTTAACCACTTCGTGGTCGTCCCACTTCTTGCTCCCGAGGTTGCGCACTTGGTTCACCAAGGTCTTGAGTCGGTTGTACATGTGTTGTGGCTCTTCCCCTTTGCGAAGCCGGAACCGACCGAGCTCCCCCTCGATCGTTTCCCGCTTGGTGATCTTTGTGAGCTCATCTCCCTCGTGCGCGGTTTTGAGCACATCCCAAACCTCCTTGGCGCTCTTCAACCCTTGAACTTTGTTATACTCCTCTCTACTTAAAGAGGCGAGGAGTATTGTTGTTTCTTGAGAGTTGAAGTGCTCGATTTGGGCCACCTCATCCTTATCATAGTCTTCATCCCCTACGGACGGTACCTGTGCACCAAACTCAACAACATCCCATATACTTTTGTGGAGCGAGGTTAGATGAAATCGCATTAAATCGCTCCACCTAGCGTAATATTCACCATCAAAAGTTGGTGGTTTGCCTAATGGGACGGAAAGTAAAGGTGTATGTTTAGAAATGTGAGGGTAGCTTAGGGGAATCTTACTATACTTCTTACGCTCTTGGCGTTTAGAAGTGACGGACGCCGCGTCGGAGCCGGAGGTGGATGTTGATGAAGTGTCGGTCTCGTAGTAGACGACTTTCCTCATCCTCTTGTGCTTGTCCCCACTCCGATGCGGCTTGTGAGAGGAAGATTTCTCCTTCTTCTCTTTGTGGTGAGAAGAAGATTTCTTCTCCTTCCCTTTGTTGGAGGAGCTCTTCTTCTTCTCCTTCCTCTTAGTGCGGGACTCTTCCGATGAAGTGCTCCCGTGGCTTGTAGTGGGCTTTTCGCCGGTCTCCATCTCCTTCTTGGCGTGATCTCCCGACATTACTTCGAGCGGTTAGGCTCTAATGAAGAACCTGGCTTTGATACCAATTGATAGTCGCCTAGAGGGGGGGGGTGAATAGGGCGAAACTGAAATTTACAAATATAAACACAACTACAAGCCAGGTTAGCGTTAGAAATATGAAACCGAGTCCGCGAGAGAGGGTGGAAAACAAATCGCAAGCAAATGAAGAGTGTGACACGCGGATTTGTTTTACCGAGGTTCGGTACTCTCAAACCTACTCCCCGTTGAGGAGGCCACAAAGGTCGGGTCTCTTTCAACCCTTCCCTCTCTCAAACGATCCCACGGATCGAGTGAGCTTTCTCTTCTCAATCACTTGGAACACAAAGTTCCCACAAGGACCACCACAAGTTTTGTGTCTCTTGCCTCAATTACAAGTAAGTTTGATCACAATGAAGGAATCAAGAAAGAAGAAAGCAATCCAAGCGCAAGAGCTCGAAAGAACACAAGCAAATCTCTCTCTCTAGTCACTAGGGCGTTGTGTGGAATTTGGAGAGGATTTGATCTCTTTGGTGTGTCTAGAATTGAATGCTAGAGCTCTTGTAAGTAGTTGGGAAGTGGAAAACTTGGATGCAATGAATGGTTGGGTGGTTGGGGTATTTATAGCCCCAACCACCAAAATAACCGTTGGTGGAGGCTGTCTGTTCGATGGCGCACCGGACAGTCCGGTGCACACCGGACATGTCCGGTGCCCCTGCCACGTCACCAGTGCCGTTGGAATCTGACCGTTGGAGTTCTGACTTCTGGGCCCGCCTCGATGTCCGGTGGCGCACCGGACATGCACTGTTCACTGTCCGGTGCGCCGGCATGGGCGACTCTGACTTCTGCGCGCGCTGCGCGCGCATTAAATGCATCGCAGGTAGCCGTTGGCGCCGAAGTAGCCTTTGCTCCGTGGATGCACCGGACAGTCCGGTGCACACCGGACATGTCCGGTGAATTATAGCGGAGCAGCCGCTCTGATTTCCCGAGGCTGGCGAGTTCCTGAGCTGCGTCCCGTTGGAGCACCGGACACCGTCCGGTGTACACCGGACAGTCCGGTGAATTATAGCGCGCCGGCTCTGGAGAATTCCCGAAGGCGACGAGTTCGCGTTGAAGTCCTCTGGTGCACCGGACACTGTCTGGTGGTGCACCGGACAGTCCGGTGCGCCAGACCAGAGGAGCCTTCGGTTGCTCCTTTGCTCTTTTGTTGAACCCAACAATTGGTCTTTTTATTGGCTAAGTGTGAACCTTTTGCACCTGTATAACTTATACACTAGAACAAACTAGTTAGTCCAAAGATTTGTGTTGGGCAATTCAACCACCAAAATTATATAGGAACTAGGTGTAAGCCTAATTCCCTTTCAATGGTCTCCACCAGAAATCCAAGAATGTGATCTATGGCAAGGAAACATATGGGGGGTGAGGTGTATGAGCGTCTGGTCGATGATCAATGGCCACACAACCCCCATTTCTGTCGAAAATAGTCATGAATGACCATTTTCAATAATACCGAAGGCTAACACCTACGGATTTTTGAGCAAGAAATGGTCTCCACTAGAAATCCAAGAATGTGATCTATGGCAAGGAAACATATGTGGGGTGAGGTGTATGAGCCTCTGGTCGATGATCAATGGCCACACAACCCCCATTTTGCCGAAAATAGCCATGAATGACCATTTACAATAATACCGAAGGCTAACACGTACGAGTTTTTAACCAAGAAATGGTCTCCACGAGAAATCCAAGATTATGATCTATGGCAAGAAAACATATGTGGGGTGAAGTGTACGAGCCTCTGGTCGATGATCAATGGCAACACAACCCCCATTTTTGTCGAAAATAGCCATGAGCGACCATTTTCAATAATACTAGAGGCTAACACCTACGGATTTTAGACCAAGAAATGGTCTCCACCAGAAATCCAAGAATGTGATCTACGACAAGGAAACATATGTGGGGTGAGGTGTATGAGCCTCTAGTCGATGATCAATGGCCACACAACTCCCATTTTGCCGAAAATAGCCATGAATGACCGTTTTCAATAATATCAAAGGCTAACACCTACGGATTTTTGACCAAGAAATGGTCTCCACCAGAAATCCAAGAATGTGATCTATGGCAAGGAAACATATGTGGGGTGAGGTGTATGAGCCTCTGGTCGATGATAAATGGCCACACAACCCCCATTTTTTTATGAAAATAGCCATGAGCGGCCTTGAAAATAGCCATGAGCGACCATTTTCAATAATACTAGAGGCTAACACCTACGGATTTTAGACCAAAAAATGGTCTCCACCAGAAATCCAAGAATGTGATCTATGGCAAGGAAACATATGTGTAGTGAGGTGTATGAGCCTCTAGTCGATGATCAATGGCCACACAACCCCCATTTTTGTCGAAAATAGCCATGAATGACCATTTTCAATAATACCGAAGGCTAACAGCGACCATTTTCAATAATACTAGAGGCTAAGACCTACAGATTTTTGACCAAGAAATGGTCTCCACCAGAAATCCAAGAATGTGATCTATGGCAAGGAAACATATGTGGGGTGAGGTTTATGAGCCTCTAGTCGATGATAAATGGCCACACAACCCCCATTTTTTATGAGCCTCTGGTCGATGATCAATGGCCACACAACCCCCATTTTTGTCGAAAATAGCCATGAATGACCATTTACAATAATACCGAAGGCTAACACCTACAGATTTTTGACCAAGAAATGGTCTCCACCAGAAATCCAAGAATGTGATCTATGGCAAGGAAACATATGTGGGGTGAGGTGTATGAGCCTCTGGTCGATGATCAATGGCCACACAACCCCCATTTTGCCGAAAATAGCCATGAATGACCATTTACAATAATACCGAAGGCTAACACGTACGAGTTTTTAACCAAGAAATGGTCTCCACGAGAAATCCAAGATTATGATCTATGGCAAGAAAACATATGTGGGGTGAAGTGTACGAGCCTCTGGTCGATGATCAATGGCAACACAACCCCCATTTTTGTCGAAAATAGCCATGAGCGACCATTTTCAATAATACTAGAGGCTAACACCTACGGATTTTAGACCAAGAAATGGTCTCCACCAGAAATCCAAGAATGTGATCTACGACAAGGAAACATATGTGGGGTGAGGTGTATGAGCCTCTAGTCGATGATCAATGGCCACACAACTCCCATTTTGCCGAAAATAGCCATGAATGACCGTTTTCAATAATATCAAAGGCTAACACCTACGGATTTTTGACCAAGAAATGGTCTCCACCAGAAATCCAAGAATGTGATCTATGGCAAGGAAACATATGTGGGGTGAGGTGTATGAGCCTCTGGTCGATGATAAATGGCCACACAACCCCCATTTTTTATGAAAATAGCCATGAGCGGCCTTGAAAATAGCCATGAGCGACCATTTTCAATATACTAGAGGCTAACACCTACGGATTTTAGACCAAAAAATGGTCTCCACCAGAAATCCAAGAATGTGATCTATGGCAAGGAAACATATGTGTAGTGAGGTGTATGAGCCTCTAGTCGATGATCAATGGCCACACAACCCCCATTTTTGTCGAAAATAGCCATGAATGACCATTTTCAATAATACCGAAGGCTAACAGCGACCATTTTCAATAATACTAGAAGCTAAGACCTACGGATTTTTGACCAAGAAATGGTCTCCACCAGAAATCCAAGAATGTGATCTATGGCAAGGAAACATATGTGGGGTGAGGTTTATGAGCCTCTAGTCGATGATAAATGGCCACACAACCCCCATTTTTTATGAGCCTCTGGTCGATGATCAATGGCCACACAACCCCCATTTTTGTCGAAAATAGCCATGAATGACCATTTACAATAATACCGAAGGCTAACACCTACGGATTTTTGACCAAGAAATGGTCTCCACCAGAAATCCAAGAATGTGATCTATGGCAAGGAAACATATGTGGGGTGAGGTGTATGAGCCTATGGTCGATGATCAATGGCCACACAACCCCCATTTTGCCGAAAATAGCCATGAATGACCATTTTCAATAATACCGAAGGCTAAGACCTACGGATTTTTGACCAAGAAATGGTCTCCACCAGAAATCCAAGAATATGATCTATGGCAAGGAAACATATGTGGGGTGAGGTGTATGAGCCTCTGGTCGATGATCAATGGCCACACAACCACCATTTTTGTCGAAAATAGCCATGAACGACCATTTTCAATAATACCGAAGGCTAACACCTACGGATTTTTAACCAAGAAATGGGGGTTGTGTAGCCATTGATCATCGACCAGACGCTCATACACCTCACCCCACATATGTTACCTTGCCATAGATCACATTCTTGGATTTCTGGTGGAGACCATTTCTTGGTCAAAAATCCGTAGGTGTTAGCCTTCGGTATTATTGTAAATGGTCATTCATGGCTATTTTCGACAAAAATGGGGGTTGTGTGGCCATTGATCATCGACCAGAGGCTCATACACCTCACCCCACATATGTTTTCTTGCCATAGATCACATTCTTGGATTTCTGGTGGAGACCATTTCTTGGTCAAAAATCCGTAGGTCTTAGCCTCTAGTATTATTGAAAATGGTCGCTCATGGCTATTTTCGGCAAAAATGGGGGTTGTGTGGCCATTGATCATCGACCAAACGCTCATACACCTCACCCCACATATGTTTCCTTGCCATAGAATGACCATTTACAATAATACCGAAGGCTAACACCTACGGATTTTTGACCAAGAAATGGTCTCCACCAGAAATCCAAGAATGTGATCTATGGCAAGGAAAGATATGTGGGGTGAGGTGTATGAGCCTCTAGTCGATGATCAATGGCCACACAACCCCCATTTTTGTCGAAAATAGCCATGAATGACCATTTTCAATAATACCGAAGGCTAGCACGTACGAGTTTTTAACCAAGAAATGGTTTCCACCAGAAATCCAAGAATGTAATCTATGGTGTGATCTATGGCAAGGAAACATATGTGGGGTGAGGTGTATGAGCCTCTGGTCGACGATCAATGGCCACACAACCCTAATTTTTGTCGAAAATAGCCATGAACGACCATTTTCAATGACACTGAAGGCTAACACCTACGGATTTTTGACCAAGAAATGGTCTCCACCATAAATCCAAGAATGTGATCTATGGCAAGGAAACATATGTGAGGTGAGGTGTATGAGCGTCTGGTCGATGATCAATGGCCACACAACCCCCATTTTTGTCGAAAATAGCCATGAATGACCATTTTCAAAAATACCGGAGGCTAACACATTCGGATTTTTGACCAAGAAATGGTCTCCACCAGAAATCCAAGAATGTGATCTATGGCAAGGAAACATATGTGGGGTGAGGTGTATGAGCCTCTAGTCGACGATCAATGGCCACACTACCCCCATTTTTTATGAAAATAGCCATGAGCGACCTTGAAAATAGCCATGAGCGACCTTGAAAATAGCCATGAACGACCATTTTCAATAATACCGAAGGCTAACACGTACGAGTTTTTAACCAAGAAATGGTTTCCACCAGAAATCCAAGAATGTAATCTATGGCAAGGAAACATATGTGGGGTGAGGTTTATGAGCCTCTAGTCGATGATAAATGGCCACACAACCCCCATTTTTTATGAAAATAGCCATGAGCGACCTTGAAAATAGCCATGAGCGACCATTTTCAATAATACTAGAGGCTAACACCTACGGATTTTAGACCAAGAAATGGTCTCCACCAGAAATCCAAGAATGTGATCTATGGCAAGGAAACATATGTGTAGTGAGGTGTATGAGCCTCTAGTTGATGATCAATGGCCACACAACCCCCATTTTTGTCGAAAATAGCCATGAATGACCATTTTCAATAATACCGAAGGCTAACAGCGACCATTTTCAATAATACTAGAGGCTAAGACCTACGGATTTTTGTCCAAGAAATGGTCTCCACCAGAAATCCAAGAATGTGATCTATGGCAAGGAAACATATGTGGGGTGAGGTTTATGAGCCTCTAGTCGATGATAAATGGCCACACAACCCCCATTTTTTATGAGCCTCTGGTCGATGATTAATGGCCACACAACCCCCATTTTTGTCGAAAATAGCCATGAATGACCATTTACAATAATACCGAAGGCTAACACCTACGGATTTTTGACCAAGAAATGGTCTCCACCAGAAATCCAAGAATGTGATGTATGGCAAGGAAACATATGTGGGGTGAGGTGTATGAGCCTATGGTCGATGATCAATGGCCACACAACCCCCATTTTGCCGAAAATAGCCATGAATGACCATTTTCAATAATACCGAAGGCTAAGACCTACGAATTTTTGACCAAGAAATGGTCTCCACCAGGAATCCAAGAATGTGATCTATGGCAAGGAAACATATGTGGGGTGAGGTGTATGAGCCTCTGGTCGATGATCAATGGCCACACAACCCCCATTTTTGTTGAAAATAGCCATGAACGACCATTTTCAATAATACCGAAGGCTAACACCTACGGATTTTTGACCAAGAAATGGTCTCCACCAGAAATCCAAGAATGTGATCTATGGCAAGGAAACATATGTGGGGTGAGGTGTATGAGCCTCTGGTCGACGATCAATGGCCACACAACCCTAATTTTTGTCGAAAATAGCCATGAACGACCATTTTCAATGACACTGAAGGCTAACACCTACAAATTTTTGACCAAGAAATGGTCTCCACCATAAATCCAAGAATGTGATCTATGGCAAGGAAACATATGAGGGGTGAGGTGTATGAGCCTCTAGTCGACGATCAATGGCCGCACAACCCCCATTTTGCCGAAAATAGCCATGAACGACCATTTTCAAAAATACCAAAGGCTAACACCAACGGATTTTTGACCAAGAAATGGTCTCCACCAGAAATCCAAGAATGTGATCTATGGCAAGGAAACATATGTGGGGTGAGGTGTACGAGCCTCTAGTCGATGATCAATGGCCACACAACCCCCATTTTTGTCAAAAATAGCCATGAACGACCATTTTCAATAATACCGAAGGCTAACACCTACGGATTTTTGACCAAGAAATGGTCCATTTTGCCGAAAATAGCCATGAATGACCATTTACAATAATACCGAAGGCTAACACCTACGGATTTTTGACCAAGAAATGGTCTCCACCAGAAATCCAAGAATGTGATCTATGGCAAGGAAACATATGTGGGGTGAGATTTATGAGCCTCTAGTCGATGATAAATGGCCACACAACCCCCATTTTTTATGAAAATAGCCATGAGCGACCATTTTCAATAATATTAGAGGCTAAGACCTACGGATTTTTGACCAAGAAATGGTCTCCACCAGAAATCCAAGAATGTGATCTACGACAAGGAAACATATGTGGGGTGAGGTGTATCAGCGTCTGGTCGATGATCAATGGCCACACAACCCCCATTTTTGTCGAAAATAGCCATGAACGACCATTTTCAATAATACAGAAGGCTAACACCTACGGATTTTTGACCAAGAAATCGTCTCCACCAGAAATCCAAGAATGTGATCTATGGCAAGGAAACATATGTGTAGTGAGGTGTACGAGCCTCTGGTCAATGATCAATGGCCACACAACCCCCATTTTTGTCGAAAATAGCCATGAACGACCATTTTCAATAATATCGAAGGCTAACACCTACGGATTTTTGACCAAGAAATGGTCTCCACCAGAAATCCAAGAATATTAGAGGCTAAGACCATTTCTTGGTCAAAAATCCGTACGTGTTAGCCCCTAGTATTATTGAAAATGGTCGCTCATGGCTATTTTCAAGGTCGCTCATGGCTATTTTCATAAAAAATGGGGGTTGTGTGGCCATTGATCATCGACCAGAGGCTCATACACCTCACCCCACATATGTTTCCTTGCCATAGATCACATTCTTGGATTTCTGGTGGAGACCATTTCTTGGTCAAAAATCCGTAGGTCTTAGCCTCTAGTATTATTGAAAATGGTCACTGTTAGCCTTCGGTATTATTGAAAATGGTCATTCATGGCTATTTTCGACAAAAATGGGGGTTGTGTGGCCATTGATCATCGACCAGAGGCTCATACACCTCACCCCACATATGTTTCCTTGCCATAGATCACATTCTTGGATTTCTGGTGGAGACCATTTCTTGGTCAAAAATCCATAGGTCTTAGCCTCTAGTATTATTGAAAATGGTCGCTCATGGCTATTTTCGGCAAAAATGGGGGTTGTGTGGCCATTGATCATCGACCAGACGCTCATACACCTCACCCCACATATGTTTCCTTGCCATAGAATGACCATTTACAATAATACCGAAGGCTAACACCTACGGATTTTTGACCAAGAAATGGTCTCCACCAGAAATCCAAGAATGTGATCTATGGCAAGGAAACATATGTGGGGTGTGGTGTATGAGCCTCTGGTCGATGATCAATGGCCACACAACCCCCATTTTTGTCGAAAATAGCCATGAATGACCATTTTCAATAATACCGAAGGCTAACACGTACGAGTTTTTAACCAAGAAATGGTTTCCACCAGAAATCCAAGAATGTGATCTATGGCAAGGAAACATATGTGGGGTGAGGTGTATGAGCGTCTGGTCGATGATCAATGGCCACACAACCCCCATTTTTGTCGAAAATAGCCATGAACGACCTTGAAAATAGCCATGAGCGACCATTTTCAATAATACTAGAGGCCAACACCTATGGATTTTAGACCAAGAAATGGTCTCCACCAGAAATCCAAGAATGTGATCTATGACAAGGAAACATATGTGGGGTGAGGTGTATGAGCGTCTGGTCGATGATCAATGGCCACACAACCCCCATTTTTGTCAAAAATAGCCATGAACGACCATTTTCAATAATACCGAAGGCTAACACCTACGGATTTTTGACCAAGAAATGGTCTCCACCAGAAATCCAAGAATGTGATCTATGGCAAGGAAACATATGTGGGGTGAGGTGTATGAGCCTCTAGTCGATGATCAATGGCCAGACAACCCCCATTTTTGTCGAAAATAGCCATGAATGACCATTTTCAAAAATACCAAAGGCTAACACGTACGGATTTTTGACCAAGAAATGGTCTCCACCAGAAATCCAAGAATGTGATCTATGGCAAGGAAACATATGTGGGGTGAGGTGTACGAGCCTCTGGTCGATGATCAATGGCCACACAACCCCCATTTTGCCGAAAATAGCCATGAATGACCATTTTCAATAATACCAAAGGCTAACACGTACGAGTTTTTAACCAAGAAATGGTTTCCACCAGAAATCCAAGAATGTAATCTATGGCAAGGAAACATATGTGGGGTGAGGTTTATGAGCCTCTAGTCGATGATAAATGGCCACACAACCCCCATTTTTTATGAAAATAGCCATGAGCGACCTTGAAAATAGCCATGAGCGACCATTTTCAATAATACTAGAGGCTAACACCTACGGATTTTAGACCAAGGAATGGTCTCCACCAGAAATCCAAGAATGTGATCTATGGCAAGGAAACATATGTGGGGTGAGGTGTATGAGCGTCTGGTCGATGATCAATGGCCACACAACCCCCCTATTTTTGTAGAAAATAGCATGAACGACCATTTTCAATAATACCGAAGGCTAACACCTACGGATTTTTGACCAAGAAATGGTCTCCACCAGAAATCCAAGAATGTGATCTATGGCAAGGAAACATATGTGGGGTGAGGTGTATGAGCCTCTAGTCGATGATCAATGGCCACACAACCCCCATTTTTGTCGAAAATAGCCATGAACGACCATTTTCAATAATATTAGAGGCTAAGACCTACGGATTTTTGACCAAGAAATGGTCTCCACCAGAAATCCAAGAATGTGATCTATGGCAAGGAAACATATGTGGGGTGAGGTGTATGAGCCTCTGGTCGATGATCAATGGCCACACAACCCCCATTTTTGTCGAAAATAGCCATGAACGACCATTTTCAATAATATCGAAGGCTAACACCTACGGATTTTTGACCAAGAAATGGTCTCCACCAGAAATCCAAGAATGTGATCTACGACAAGGAAACATATGTGGGGTGAGGTGTATGAGCATCTGGTCGACGATCAATGGCCACACAACCCCCATTTTGCCGAAAATAGCCATGAATGACCATTTTCAATAATACCGAAGGCTAACACGTACGAGTTTTTAACCAAGAAATGGTTTCCACCAGAAATCCAAGAATGTAATCTATGGCAAGGAAACATATGTGGGGTGAGGTTTATGAGCCTCTAGTCGATGATAAATGGCCACACAACCCCCATTTTTTATGAAAATAGCCATGAGCGACCATTTTCAATAATACTAGAGGCTAACACCTACGGATTTTAGACCAAGAAATGGTCTCCACCAGAAATCCAAGAATGTGATCTATGGCAAGGAAACATATGTGGGGTGAGGTGTATGAGCGTCTGGTCGATGATCAATGGCCACACAACCCCCATTTTTTTATGAAAATAGCCATGAGCGACCATTTTCAATAATATTAGAGGCTAAGACCTACGGATTTTTGACCAAGAAATGGTCTCCACCAGAAATCCAAGAATGTGATCTATGGCAAGGAAACATATGTGGGGTGAGGTGTATGAGCCTCTGGTCGATGATCAATGGCCACACAACCCCCATTTTTGTCGAAAATAGCCATGAATGACCATTTACAATAATACCGAAGGCTAACACCTACAGATTTTTGACCAAGAAATGGTCTCCACCAGAAATCCAAGAATGTGATCTATGGCAAGGAAACATATGTGGGGTGAGGTGTATGAGCCTCTGGTCGATGATCAATGGCCACACAACCCCCATTTTTTATGAAAATAGCCATGAACGACCATTTTCAATAATACCGAAGGCTAACACCTACGGATTTTTGACCAAGAAATGGTCTCCACCAGAAATCCAAGAATGTGATCTATGGCAAGGAAACATATGTGGGGTGAGGTGTATGAGCCTCTGGTCGATGATCAATGGCCACACAACCCCCATTTTTGTCGAAAATAGCCATGAACGACCATTTTCAATAATACCGAAGGCTAACACCTACGGATTTTTGACCAAGAAATGGTCTCCACCAGAAATCCAAGAATGTGATCTATGGCAAGGAAACATATGTGGGGTGAGGTGTATGAGCGTCTGGCCTCACTACACATATGTTTCCTTGCCATATATCACATTCTTGGATTTATGGTAGAGACCATTTCTTGGTCAAAAATCCGTAGGTGTTAGCCTTCGGTATTATTGAAAATGGTCATTCATGGCTATTTTCGACACAAATGGGGGTTGTGTGGCCATTGATCACCGACTAGAGGCTTGTACACCTCACCCCACATATGTTTCCTTGCCATAGATCACATTCTTGGATTTCTGGTGGAGACCATTTCTTGGTCAAAAATCCGTACGTGTTAGCCTTTGGTATTTTTGAAAATGGTCATTCATGGCTATTTTCGGCAAAATGGAGGTTGTGTGGCCATTGATCATCGACCAGAGGCTCATACACCTCACCCCACATATGTTTCCTTGCCATAGATCACATTCTTGGATTTCTGGTGGAGACCATTTCTTGGTCAAAAATCCGTAGGTCTTAGCCTCTAATATTATTGAAAATGGTCGCTCATGGCTATTTTCAAGGTCGCTCATGGATATTTTCATAAAAAATGGGTGTGGGGTGAGGTGTACGAGCCCCTGGTCGATGATCAATGGCCACACAACCCTAATTTTTGTCGAAAATAGCCATGAACGACCATTTTCAATGACACTGACGGCTAACACCTACGGATTTTTGACCAAGAAATGGTCTCCACCATAAATCCAAGAATGTGATCTATGGCAAGGAAACATATGTGTAGTGAGGTGTATGAGCCTCTGGTCGATGATCAATGGCCACACAACCCCCATTTTGCCGAAAATAGCCATGAATGACCATTTTCAATAATACCGAAGGCTAACACGTACGAGTTTTTAACCAAGAAATGGTCTCCACCAGAAATCCAAGAATGTGATCTATGGCAAGGAAACATATGTGGGGTGAGGTGTATGAGCCTATGGTCGATGATCAATGGCCACACAACCCCCATTTTTGTCGAAAATAGCCATGAATGACCATTTACAATAATACCGAAGGCTAACACCTACGGATTTTTGACCAAGAAATGGTCCCCACCAGAAATCCAAGAATGTGATCTATGGCATGGAAACATATGTGGGGTGAGGTGTACGAGCCTCTAGTCGATGATCAATGGCCACACAACCCCCACATATGTTTCGTTGCCATAGATCACATTCTTGGATTTCTGGTGGAGACCATTTCTTGGTCAAAACTCCGTAGGTGTTAGCCTTCGGTATTATTGAAAATGGTCGTTCATGGCTATTTTCGGCAAAATGGGGGTTCTGTGGCCATTGATCATCGACCAGAGGCTCGTACACCTCACTACACATATGTTTCCTTGCCATAGATCACATTCTTGGATTTCAAGTGGAGACCATTTCTTGGTCAAAAATCCGTAGGTGTTAGCCTTCGGTATTATTGAAAATGGTCGTTCATGGCTATTTTCGACAAAAATGGGGGTTGTGTGGCCATTGATCATCGACGAGAGGCTCATACACCTCACCCCACATATGTTTCCTTGCCATAGATCACATTCTTGGATTTCTGGTGGAGACCATTTCTTGGTCAAAAATCCGTACGTGTTAGCCTTTGGTATTTTTGAAAATGGTCGTTCATGGCTTGGTCGATGATCAATGGCCACACAACCCCCATTTTTTATGAAAATAGCCATGAGCGACCATTTTCAATAATACTAGAGGCTAAGACCTACGGATTTTTGACCAAGAAATGGTCTCCACCAAAAATCCAAGAATGTGATCTATGGCAAGGAAACATATGTGGGGTGAGGTGTATGAGCCTCTGGTCGATGATCAATTGCCACACAACCCCCATTTTTGTCGAAAATAGCCATGAATGACCATTTACAATAATACCGAAGGCTAACACCTACGGTTTTTGACCAAGAAATGGTCTCCACCAGAAATCCAAGAATGTGATCTATGGCAAGGAAACATATGTGGGGTGAGGTGTATGAGCCTATGGTCGATGATCAATGGCCACACAATCCCCATTTTTGTCGAAAATAGCCATGAACGACCATTTTCAATAATATCGAAGGCTAACACCTACGAATTTTTGACCAAGAAATGGTCTCCACCAGAAATCAAAGAATGTGATCTACGACAAGGAAACATATGTGGGGTGAGGTGTATGAGCCTCTGGTCGACGATCAATGGCCACACAACCCCCATTTTGCCGAAAATAGCCATGAATGACCATTTTCAATAATACCGAAGGCTAACAGCGACCATTTTCAATAATACTAGAGGCTAAGACCTACGGATTTTTGAACAAGAAATGGTCTCCACCAGAAATCCAAGAATGTAATCTATGGCAAGGAAACATATGTGGGGTGAGGTTTATGAGCCTCTTGTCGATGATAAATGGCCACACAACCCCCATTTTTTATGAAAATAGCCATGAGCGACCTTGAAAATAGCCATGAGCGACCATTTTCAATAATACTAGAGGCTAACACCTACGGATTTTAGACCAAGAAATGGTCTCCACCAGAAATCCAAGAATGTGATCTATGGCAAGGAAACATATGTGGGGTGAGGTGTATGAGCCTCTAGTCGATGATCAATGGCCACACAACCCCCATTTTTGTCGAAAATAGCCATGAATGACCATTTTCAATAATACCGAAGGCTAACACCTACGGATTTTTGACCAAGAAATGGTCTCCACCAGAAATCCAAGAATGTGATCTATGGCAAGGAAACATATGTGGGGTGAGGTGTATGAGCCTCTGGTCGACGATCAATGGCCACACAACCCTAATTTTTGTCGAAAATAGCCATGAACGACCATTTTCAATGACACTGAAGGCTAACACCTACGGATTTTTGACCAAGAAATGGTCTCCACCAGAAATCCAAGAATGTGATCTATGGCAAGGAAACATATGTGTAGTGAGGTGTATGAGCCTCTGGTCGAAGATCAATGGCCACACAACCCCCATTTTTGTTGAAAATAGCCATGAATGACCATTTTCAAAAATACCAAAGGCTAACACATTCGGATTTTTGCCCAAGAAATGGTCTCCACCAGAAATCCAAGAATGTGATCTATGGTAAGGAAACATATGTGGGGTGAGGTGTACGAGCCTCTGGTCGATGATCAATGGCCACACAACCCCCATTTTGCCGAAAATAGCCATGAATGACCATTTTCAATAATACCGAAGGCTAACACGTACGAGTTTTTAACCAAGAAATGGTTTCCACCAGAAATCCAAGAATGTAATCTATGGCAAGGAAACATATGTGGGGTGAGGTTTATGAGCCTCTAGTCGATGATAAATGGCCACACAACCCCCATTTTTTATGAAAATAGCCATGAGCGACCTTGAAAATAGCCATGAGCGACCATTTTCAATAATACTAGAGGCTAACACCTACGGATTTTAGACCAAGAAATGGTCTCCACCAGAAATCCAAGAATGTGATCTATGGCAAGGAAACATATGTGGGGTGAGGTGTATGAGCGTCTGGTCGATGATCAATGGCCACACAACCCCCATTTTTGTCGAAAATAGCCATGAACGACCATTTTCAATAATATCGAAGGCTAACACCTACGGATTTTTTACCAAGAAATGGTCTCCACCAGAAATCCAAGAATGTGATCTACGACAAGGAAACATATGTGGGGTGAGGTGTATGAGCGTCTGGTCGATGATCAATGGCCACACAACCCCCATTTTTGTCGAAAATAGCCATGAACGACCATTTTCAATAATACCGAAGGCTAACACCTACGGATTTTTGACCAAGAAATGGTCTCCACCAGAAATCCAAGAATGTGATCTATGGCAAGGAAAGGTTGTGTGGCCATTTATCTTCGACCAGAGGCTCATACACCTCACTACACATATGTTTCCTTGCCATAGATCACATTCTTGGATTTATGGTGGAGAGTATGAGCGTCTGGTCGATGATCAATGGCCACACAACCCCCATTTTTGTCGAAAATAGCCATGAACGACCATTTTCAATAATATCGAAGGCTAACACCTACAGATTTTTTGTCGAAAATAGCCATGAACGACCATTTTCAATAATATCGAAGGCTAACACGTACGAGTTTTTGACCAAGAAATGGTCTCCACCAGAAATCCAAGAATGTGATCTACGACAAGGAAACATATGTGGGGTGAGGTGTATGAGCCTCTGGTCGACGATCAATGGCCACACAACCCCCATTTTGCCGAAAATAGCCATGAATGACCATTTTCAATAATACCGAAGGCTAACACGTACGAGTTTTTAACCAAGAAATGGTTTCCACCAGAAATCCAAGAATGTAATCTATGGCAAGGAAACATATGTGGGGTGAGGTTTATGAGCCTCTAGTTGATGATAAATGGCCACACAACCCCCATTTTTTATGAAAATAGCCATGAGCGACCTTGAAAATAGCCATGAGCGACCATTTTCAATAATACTAGAGGCTAACACCTACGGATTTTAGACCAAGAAATGGTCTCCACCAGAAATCCAAGAATGTGATCTATGGCAAGGAAACATATGTGTAGTGAGGTGTATGAGCCTCTAGTCGATGATCAATGGCCACACAACCCCCATTTTGCCGAAAATAGCCATGAGCGACCATTTTCAATAATATTAGAGGCTAAGACCTACGGATTTTTGACCAAGAAATGGTCGCCACCAGAAATCCAAGAATGTGATCTATGACAAGGAAACATATGTGGGGTGAGGTGTATGAGCCTCTGGTCGAAGATCAATGGCCACACAACCCCCATTTTTGTTGAAAATAGCCATGAATGACCATTTTCAAAAATACCAAAGGCTAACACATTCGGATTTTTGCCCAAGAAATAGTCTCCACCAGAAATCCAAGAATGTGATCTATGGCAAGGAAACATATGTGGGGTGAGGTGTACGAGCCTCTGGTCGATGATCAATGGCCACACAACCCCCATTTTGCCGAAAATAGCCATGAATGACCATTTTCAATAATACCGAAGGCTAACACGTACGAGTTTTTAACCAAGAAATGGTTTCCACCAGAAATCCAAGAATGTAATCTATGGCAAGGAAACATATGTGGGGTGAGGTTTATGAGCCTCTAGTCGATGATAAATGGCCACACAACCCCCATTTTTTATGAAAATAGCCATGAGCGACCTTGAAAATAGCCATGAGCGACCATTTTCAATAATACTAGAGGCTAACACCTACGGATTTTAGACCAAGAAATGGTCTCCACCAGAAATCCAAGAATGTGATCTATGGCAAGGAAACATATGTGGGGTGAGGTGTATGAGCGTCTGGTCGATGATCAATGGCCACACAACCCCCATTTTTGTCGAAAATAGCCATGAACGACCATTTTCAATAATATCGAAGGCTAACACCTACGGATTTTTTACCAAGAAATGGTCTCCACCAGAAATCCAAGAATGTGATCTACGACAAGGAAACATATGTGGGGTGAGGTGTATGAGCGTCTGGTCGATGATCAATGGCCACACAACCCCCATTTTTGTCGAAAATAGCCATGAACGACCATTTTCAATAATACCGAAGGCTAACACCTACGGATTTTTGACCAAGAAATGGTCTCCACCAGAAATCCAAGAATGTGATCTATGGCAAGGAAAGGTTGTGTGGCCATTTATCTTCGACCAGAGGCTCATACACCTCACTACACATATGTTTCCTTGCCATAGATCACATTCTTGGATTTATGGTGGAGAGTATGAGCGTCTGGTCGATGATCAATGGCCACACAACCCCCATTTTTGTCGAAAATAGCCATGAACGACCATTTTCAATAATATCGAAGGCTAACACCTACAGATTTTTTGTCGAAAATAGCCATGAACGACCATTTTCAATAATATCAAAGGCTAACACGTACGAGTTTTTGACCAAGAAATGGTCTCCACCAGAAATCCAAGAATGTGATCTACGACAAGGAAACATATGTGGGGTGAGGTGTATGAGCCTCTGGTCGACGATCAATGGCCACACAACCCCCATTTTGCCGAAAATAGCCATGAATGACCATTTTCAATAATACCGAAGGCTAACACGTACGAGTTTTTAACCAAGAAATGGTTTCCACCAGAAATCCAAGAATGTAATCTATGGCAAGGAAACATATGTGGGGTGAGGTTTATGAGCCTCTAGTCGATGATAAATGGCCACACAACCCCCATTTTTATGAAAATAGCCATGAGCGACCTTGAAAATAGCCATGAGCGACCATTTTCAATAATACTAGAGGCTAACACCTACGGATTTTAGACCAAGAAATGGTCTCCACCAGAAATCCAAGAATGTGATCTATGGCAAGGAAACATATGTGTAGTGAGGTGTATGAGCCTCTAGTCGATGATCAATGGCCACACAACCCCCATTTTGCCGAAAATAGCCATGAGCGACCATTTTCAATAATATTAGAGGCTAAGACCTACGGATTTTTGACCAAGAAATGGTCTCCACCAGAAATCCAAGAATGTGATCTATGACAAGGAAACATATGTGGGGTGAGGTGTATGAGCCTCTGGTCGAAGATCAATGGCCACACAACCCCCATTTTTGTTGAAAATAGCCATGAATGACCATTTTCAAAAATACCAAAGGCTAACACATTCGGATTTTTGCCCAAGAAATGGTCTCCACCAGAAATCCAAGAATGTGATCTATGGCAAGGAAACATATGTGGGGTGAGGTGTACGAGCCTCTGGTCGATGATCAATGGCCACACAACCCCCATTTTGCCGAAAATAGCCATGAATGACCATTTTCAATAATACCGAAGGCTAACACGTACGAGTTTTTAACCAAGAAATGGTTTCCACCAGAAATCCAAGAATGTAATCTATGGCAAGGAAACATATGTGGGGTGAGGTTTATGAGCCTCTAGTCGATGATAAATGGCCACACAACCCCCATTTTTTATGAAAGTAGCCATGAGCGACCTTGAAAATAGCCATGAGCGACCATTTTCAATAATACTAGAGGCTAACACCTACGGATTTTAGACCAAGAAATGGTCTCCACCAGAAATCCAAGAATGTGATCTATGGCAAGGAAACATATGTGGGGTGAGGTGTATGAGCGTCTGGTCGATGATCAATGGCCACACAACCCCCATTTTTGTCGAAAATAGCCATGAACGACCATTTTCAATAATATCGAAGGCTAACACCTACGGATTTTTTACCAAGAAATGGTCTCCACCAGAAATCCAAGAATGTGATCTACGACAAGGAAACATATGCGGGGTGAGGTGTATGAGCGTCTGGTCGATGATCAATGGCCACACAACCCCCATTTTTGTCGAAAATAGCCATGAACGACCATTTTCAATAATACCGAAGGCTAACACCTACGGATTTTTGACCAAGAAATGGTCTCCACCAGAAATCCAAGAATGTGATCTATGGCAAGGAAACATATGTGGGGTGAGGTGTACGAGCCTCTGGTCGATGATCAATGGCCACACAACCCCCATTTTGCCGAAAATAGCCATGAGCGACCATTTTCAATAATATTAGAGGCTAAGACCTACGGATTTTTGACCAAGAAATGGTCTCCACCAGAAATCCAAGTATGTGATCTATGACAAGGAAACATATGTGGGGTGAGGTGTATGAGCCTCTGGTCGACGATCAATGGCCACACAACCCCCATTTTGCCGAAAATAGCCATGAATGACCATTTTCAATAATACCAAAGGCTAACACGTACGAGTTTTTAACCAAGAAATGGTTTCCACCAGAAATCCAAGAATGTAATCTATGGCAAGGAAACATATGTGGGGTGAGGTTTATGAGCCTCTAGTCGATGATAAATGGCCACACAACCCCCATTTTTTATGAAAATAGCCATGAGCGACCATTTTCAATAATACTAGAGGCTAAGACCTACGGATTTTTGACCAAGAAATGGTCTCCACCAGAAATCCAAGAATGTGATCTATGGCAAGGAAACATATGTGGGGTGAGGTGTATGAGCCTCTGGTCGATGAACAATGGCCACACAACCCCCATTTTTGTCGAAAATAGCCATGAACGACCATTTTCAATAATAGCGAAGGCTAACACCTACGGATTTTTGACCAAGAAATGGACTCCACCAGAAATCCAAGAGTGTGATCTACGACAAGGAAACATATGTGGGGTGAGGTGTTTGAGCCTCTGGTCGATGATCAATGGCCACACAACCCCCATTTTTGCCGAAAATAGCCATGAATAACCATTTTCAATAATACCGAAGGCTAACACGTACGGATTTTTGACCAAGAAATGGTC
>NW_023367081.1:0-55289 GCF_902167145.1 Zea mays | reverse complement strand
CATTTTGCCGAAAATAGCCATGAACGACCATTTTCAATAATACCGAAGGCTAACACGTACGAGTTTTTGACCAAGAAATGGTCTCCACCAAAAATCCAAGAATGTGATCTATGGCAAGGAAACATATGTGTAGTGAGGTGTACGAGCCTTTGGTTGATGATCAATGGCCACACAACCCCCATTTTTGTCGAAAATAGCCATTAATGACCATTTTCAATAATACCGAAGGCTAACACCTACGGATTTTTGACCAAGAAATGGTCTCCACCAGAAATCCAAGAATGTGATCTATGGCAAGGAAACATATGTGGGGTGAGGTGTACGAGCCTCTTGTTGATGATCAATGGCCACACAACCCCCATTTTGCCGAAAATAGCCATGAAGGACCATTTTCAATAATACCGAAGGCTAACACGTACGAGTTTTTAACCAAGAAATGGTCACCACCATAAATCCAAGAATGTGATCTATGGCAAGGAAACATATGTGGGGTGAGGTTTATGAGCCTCTAGTCGATGATAAATGGACACACAACCCCCATTTTTTATGAAAATAGCCATGAGCGACCTTGAAAATAGCCATGAGCGACCATTTTCAATAATACAAGAGGCTAACACCTACGGATTTTAGACCAAGAAATGGTCACCACCAGAAATCCAAGAATGTGATCTATGGCAAGGAAACATATGTGGGGTGAGGTGTATGAGCGTCTGGTCGATGATCAATGGCCACACAACCCCTATTTTTGTCGAAAATAGCCATGAACGACCATTTTCAATAATACCGAAGGCTAACACCTACGGATTTTTGACCAAGAAATGGTCTCCACCAGAAATCCAAGAATGTGATCTATGGCAAGGAAACATATGTGGGGTGAGGTGTATGAGCCTCTGGTCGACGATCAATGGCCACACAACCCTAATTTTTGTCGAAAATAGCCATGAACGACCATTTTCAATGACACTGAAGGCTAACACCTACGGATTTTTGACCAAGAAATGGTCTCCACCAGAAATCCAAGAATGTGATCTACGACAAGGAAACATATGTGGGGTGAGGTGTATGAGCCTCTGGTCGACGATCAATGGCCACACAACCCCCATTTTGCCGAAAATAACCATGAATGACCATTTTCAATAATATCGAAGGCTAACACCTACGGATTTTTGACCAAGAAATGGTCTCCACCAGAAATCCAAGAATGTGATCTACGACAAGGAAACATATGTGGGGTGAGGTGTATGAGCCTCTGGTCGACGATCAATGGCCACACAACCCCCATTTTGCAGAAAATAGCCATGAATGACCATTTTCAATAATACCGAAGGCTAACACGTACGAGTTTTTAACCAAGAAATGGTTTCCACCAGAAATCCAAGAATGTAATCTATGGCAAGGAAACATATGTGGGGTGAGGCTTATGAGCCTCTAGTCGATGATAAATGGCCAAACAACCCCCATTTTTTTATGAAAATAGCCATGAGCGACCTTGAAAATAGCCATGAGCGACCATTTTCAATAATACTAGAGGCTAACACCTACGGATTTTAGACCAAGAAATGGTCTCCACCAGAAATCCAAGAATGTGATCTATGGCAAGGAAACATATGTGGGGTGAGGTGTATGAGCGTCTGGTCGATGATCAATGGCCACACAACCCCCATTTTTGTCGAAAATAGCCATGAACGACCATTTTCAATAATACCGAAGGCTAACACGTACGAGGTTTTAACCAAGAAATGGTTTCCACCAAAAATCCAAGAATGTAATCTATGGCAAGGAAACATATAGGGGGTGAGGTGTATGAGCCTCTGGTCGATGATCAATGGCCACACAACCCCCATTTTTGTCGAAAATAGCCATGAGCGACCATTTTCAATAATACCGAAGGCTAACACCTACGGATTTTAGGCCAAGAAATGGTCTCCACCAGAAATCCAAGAATGTGATCTATGACAAGGAAACATATGTGGGGTGAGGTGTATGAGCCTCTGGTCGATGATCAATGGCCACACAACCCCCATTTTTGTCGAAAATAGCCATGAACGACCATTATCAATAATACCGAAGGCTAACACGTACGAGTTTTTGACCAAGAAATGGTCTCCACCAAAAATCCAAGAATGTGATCTATGGCAAGGAAACATATGTGGGGTGAGATTTATGAGCCTCTAGTCGATGATAAATGGCCACACAACCCCCATTTTTTTATGAAAATAGCCATGAGCGACCATTTTCAATAATACTAGAGGCTAAGACCTACTGATTTTTGACCAAGAAATGGTCTCCACCAGAAATCCAAGAATGTGATCTATGGCAAGGAAACATATGTGGGGTGAGGTGTATGAGCCTCTGCTCGATGATCAATGGCCACACAACCCCCATTTTGCCGAAAATAGCCATGAATGACCATTTTCAATAATACCGAAGGCTAACACGTACGAGTTTTTAACCAAGAAATGGTTTCCACCAGAAATCCAAGAATGTGATCTATGGCAAGGAAACATATGTGGGGTGAGGTGTACGAGCCTCTGGTCGATGATCAATGGCCACACAACCCCCATTTTTTATGAAAATAGCCATGAGCGACCATTTTCAATAATACTAGAGGCTAAGACCTACGGATTTTAGACCAAGAAATGGTCTCCACCAGAAATCCGAGAATGTGATCTATGGCAAGGAAACATATGTGGGGTGAGGTGTATGAGCGTCTGGTCGATGATCAATGGTGTGGCCATTGATCATCGACCAGAGGCTCATACACCTCACCCCACATATGTTTCCTTGCCATAGATCACATTCTTGGATTTCTGGTGGAGACCATTTCTTGATCAAAAATCCGTAGGTGTTAGCCTTCGGTATTATTGTAAATGGTCATTCATGGCTATTTTCGACAAAAATGGGGGTTGTGTGGCCATTGATCATCGACCAGATGCTCATACACCTCACCCCACATATGTTTCCTTGCCATAGATCACATTCTTGGATTTCTGGTGGAGACCATTTCTTGGTTAAAAACTCGTACGTGTTAGCCTTCGGTATTATTGAAAATGGTCGTTCATGGCTATTTTCGGCAAAATGGTGGTTGTGTGGCCATTGATCATCGACCAGAGGCTCGTACACCTCACCCCACATATGTTTCGTTGCCATAGATCACATTCTTGGATTTTAGGTGGAGACCATTTCTTGGTTAAAAACTCGTACGTGTTAGCCTTCGGTATTATTGAAAATGGTCGTTCATGGCTATTTTCGGCAAAATGGGGGTTGTGTGGCCATTCATCATCGACCAGAGGCTCATAAACCTCACCCCACATATGTTTCCTTGCCATAGATTACATTCTTGGATTTCTGGTGGAAACCATTTCTTGGTTAAAAACTCGTACGTGTTAGCCTTCGGTATTATTGAAAATGGTCATTCATGGCTATTTTCGGCAAAATGGGGGTTGTGTGGCCATTGATCATCGACCAGAGGCTCGTACACCTAACCCCACATATGTTTCCTTGCCATAGATCACATTCTTGGATTTCTGGTGGAGACCATTTCTTGGTCAAAAATCCGTACGTGTTAGCCTTTGGTATTTTTGAAAATGGTCATTCATGGCTATTTTCGACAAAAATGGGGGTTGTGTGGCCATTGATCATCGACTAGAGGCTCATACACCTCACCCCACATATGTTTCCTTGCCATAGATCACATTCTTGGATTTCTGGTGGAGACCATTTCTTGGTCAAAAATCCGTAGGTGTTAGCCTTCGGTATTATTGAAAATGGTCATTCATGGCTATTTTCGACAAAAATGGGGGTTGTGTGGCCATTGATCATCGACCAGATGCTCATACACCTCACCCCACATATGTTTCCTTGCCATAGATCACATTCTTGGATTTCTGGTGGAGACCATTTCTTGGTCTAAAATTCGTAGGTGTTAGCATCTAGTATTATTGAAAATGGTCGCTCATGGCTATTCTCAAGGTCGCTCATGGCTATTTTCATAAAAAATGGGGGTTGTGTGGCCATTTATCATCGACTAGAGGCTCATAAACCTCACCCCACATATGTTTCCTTGCCATAGATTACATTCTTGGATTTCTGGTGGAGACCATTTCTTGGTTAAAAACTCGTACGTGTTAGCCTTCGGTATTATTGAAAATGGTCATTCATGGCTATTTTCGGCAAAATGGGGGTTGTGTGGCCATTGATCGTCGACCAGAGGCTCATACACCTCACCCCACATATGTTTCCTTGCCATAGATCACATTCTTGGATTTCTGGTGGAGACCATTTCTTGGTCAAAAATCCGTAGGTGTTAGCCTTCGGTATTATTGTAAATGGTCATTCATGGCTATTTTCGACAAAAATGGGGGTTGTGTGGCCATTGATCATCGACCAGAGGCTCATACACCTCACTACACATATGTTTCCTTGCCATAGATCACATTCTTGGATTTATGGTGGAGACCATTTCTTGGTCAAAAATCCGTAGGTGTTAGCCTTCAGTGTCATTGAAAATGGTCGTTCATGGCTATTATCGACAAATATTAGGGTTGTGTGGCCATTGATCGTCGACCAGAGGCTCATACACCTCACCCCACATATGTTTCCTTGCCATAGATCAAATTCTTGGATTTCTGGTGGAGACCATTTCTTGGTCAAAAATCCGTAGGTGTTAGCCTTCGGTATTATTGAAAATGGTCGTTCATGGCTATTTTCGACAAAAATGGGGGTTGTGTGGCCATTGATCATCGACCAGACGCTCATACACCTCACCCCACATATGTTTCCTTGCCATAGATCACATTCTTGGATTTCTAGTGGAGACCATTTCTTGGTTAAAAACTCGTACGGGTTAGCCTTCGGTATTATTGAAAATGGTCATTCATGGCTATTTTCGGCAAAATGGGGGTTGTGTGGCCATTGATCATCGACCAGGGGCTCGTACACCTCACCCCACATATGTTTCCGTGCCATAGATCACATTCTTGGATTTCTAGTGGAGACCATTTCTTGGTCAAAAATCCGTACGTGTTAGCCTTTGGTATTTTTGAAAATGGTCATTCATGGCTATTTTCGACAAAAATGGGGGTTGTGTGGCCATTGATCATCGACTAGAGGCTCATACACCTCACCCCACATATGTTTCCTTGCCATAGATCACATTCTTGGATTTCTGGTGGAGACCATTTCTTGGTCAAAAATCCGTAGGTGTTAGCCTTCGGTATTATTGAAAATGGTCATTCATGGCTATTTTCGACAAAAATGGGGGTTGTGTGGCCATTGATCATCGACCAGATGCTCATACACCTCACCCCACATATGTTTCCTTGCCATAGATCACATTCTTGGATTTCTGGTGGAGACCATTTCTTGGTCTAAAATCCGTAGGTGTTAGCCTCTAGTATTATTGAAAATGGTCGCTCATGGCTATTCTCAAGGTCGCTCATGGCTATTTTCATAAAAAATGGGGGTTGTGTGGCCATTTATCATCGACTAGAGGCTCATAAACCTCACCCCACATATGTTTCCTTGCCATAGATTACATTCTTGGATTTCTGGTGGAGACCATTTCTTGGTTAAAAACTCGTACTTGTCAGCCTTCGGTATTATTGAAAATGGTCATTCATGGCTATTTTTGGCAAAATGGGGGTTGTGTGGCCATTGATCGTCGACCAGAGGCTCATACACCTCACCCCACATATGTTTCCTTGCCATAGATCACATTCTTGGATTTCTGGTGGAGACCATTTCTTGGTCAAAAATCCGTAGGTGTTAGCCTTCGGTATTATTGTAAATGGTCATTCATGGCTATTTTCGACAAAAATGGGGGTTGTGTGGCCATTGATCATCGACCAGAGGCTCATACACCTCACTACACATATGTTTCCTTGCCATAGATCACATTCTTGGATTTATGGTGGAGACCATTTCTTGGTCAAAAATCCGTAGGTGTTAGCCTTCAGTGTCATTGAAAATGGTCGTTCATAGCTATTTTCGACAAATATTAGGGTTGTGTGGCCATTGATCGTCGACCAGAGGCTCATACACCTCACCCCACATATGTTTCCTTGCCATAGATCAAATTCTTGGATTTCTGGTGGAGACCATTTCTTGGTCAAAAATCCGTAGGTGTTAGCATTCGGTATTATTGAAAATGGTCGTTCATGGCTATTTTCGACAAAAATGGGGGTTGTGTGGCCATTGATCATCGACCAGACGCTCATACACCTCACCCCACATATGTTTCCTTGCCATAGATCACATTCTTGGATTTCTAGTGGAGACCATTTCTTGGTTAAAAACTCGTACGGGTTAGCCTTCGGTATTATTGAAAATGGTCATTCATGGCTATTTTCGGCAAAATGGGGGTTGTGTGGCCATTGATCATCGACCAGAGGCTCGTACACCTCACCCCGCATATGTTTCCTTGCCATAGATCACATTCTTGGATTTCTGGTGGAGACCATTTCTTGGTTAAAAATCCGTACGTGTTAGCCATTGGTATTTTTGAAAATGGTCATTCATGGCTATTTTTGACAAAAATGGGGGTTGTGTGGCCATTGATCATCGACTAGAGGCTCATACACCTCACCCCACATATGTTTCCTTGCCATAGATCACATTCTTGGATTTCTGGTGGAGACCATTTCTTGGTAAAAAATCCGTAGGTGTTAGCCTTTGGTATTATTGAAAATGGTCGTTCATGGCTATTTTCGACAAAAATGGGGGTTGTGTGGCCATTGATCATCGACGAGACGCTCATACACCTCACCCCACATATGTTTCCTTGCCATAGATCACATTCTTGGATTTCTGGTGGAGACCATTTCTTGGTCTAAAATCCGTAGGTGTTAGCCTCTAGTATTATTGAAAATTGTCGCTCATGGCTATTTTCAAGGTCGCTCATGGCTATTTTCATAAAAAATGGGGGTTGTGTGGCCATTTATCATCGACTAGAGGCTCATAAACCTCACCCCACTTATGTTTCATTGCCATAGATTACATTCTTGGATTTCTAGTGGAAACCATTTCTTGGTTAAAAACTCATACGTGTTAGCCTTCTGTATTATTGAAAATGGTCATTCATGGCTATTTTCGGCAAAATGGGGGTTGTGTGGCCATTGATCGTCGACCAGAGGCTCATACACCTCACCCCACATATGTTTCCTTGTCGTAGATCACATTCTTGGATTTCTGGTGGAGACCATTTCTTGGTCAAAAATCCGTAGGTGTTAGCCTTCGTTATTATTGAAAATGGTCGTTCATGGCTATTTTCGACAAAAATGGGGGTTGTGTGGCCATTGATCATCGACCAGAGGCTCATACACCTCACCCCACATATGTTTCCTTGCCATAGATCACATTCTTGGATTTCTGGTGGAGACCATTTCTTGGTCAAAAATCCGTAGGTGTTAGCCTTCGGTATTATTGAAAATGGTCGTTCATGGCTATTTTCGACAAAAATGGGGGTTGTGTGGCCATTGATCATCGACCAGACGCTCATACACCTCACCCCACATATGTTTCCTTGCCATAGATCACATTCTTGGATTTCTGGTGGAGACCATTTCTTGGTCTAAAATCCGTAGGTGTTAGCCTCTAGTATTATTGAAAATGGTCGCTCATGGCTATTTTCGAGGTCGCTCATGGCTATTTTCATAAAAAATGGGGGTTGTGTGGCCATTGATCGTCGACCAGAGGCTCATACACCTCACCCCACATATGTTTCCTTGCCATAGATCACATTCTTGGATTTCTGGTGGAGACCATTTCTTGGTCAAAAATCCGTAGGTGTTAGCCTTCGGTATTATTGAAAATGGTCGTTCATGGCTATTTTCGACAAAAATGGGGGTTGTGTGGCCATTGATCATCGACCAGACGCTCATACACCTCACCCCACATATGTTTCCTTGTCGTAGATCACATTCTTGGATTTCTGGTGGAGACCATTTCTTGGTCAAAAATCCGTAGGTGTTAGCCTTCGATATTATTGAAAATGGTCGTTCATGGCTATTTTCGACAAAAATGGAGGTTGTGTGGCCATTGATCATCGACCAGAGGCACATACACCTCACCCCACATATGTTTCCTTGCCATAGATCACATTCTTGGATTTCTGGTGGAGACCATTTCTTGGTCAAAAATCCGTAGGTGTTAGCCTTCGGTATTATTGAAAATGGTCGTTCATGGCTATTTTCGACAAAAATGGGGGTTGTGTGGCCATTGATCATCGACCAGACGCTCATACACCTCACCCCACATATGTTTCCTTGCCATAGATCACATTCTTGGATTTCTGGTGGAGACCATTTCTTGGTCTAAAATCCGTAGGTGTTAGCCTCTAGTATTATTGAAAATGGTCGCTCATGGCTATTTTCAAGGTCGCTCATGGCTATTTTCATAAAAAATGGGGGTTGTGTGGCCATTGATCGTCGACCAGAGGCTCATACACCTCACCCCACATATGTTTCCTTGCCATAGATCACATTCTTGGATTTCTGGTGGAGACCATTTCTTGGTCAAAAATCCGTAGGTGTTAGCCTTCGGTATTATTTAAAATGGTCGTTCATGGCTATTTTCAACAAAAATGGGGGTTGTGTGGCCATTGATCATCGACCAGACGCTCATACACCTCACCCCACATATGTTTCCTTGCCATAGATCACATTCTTGGATTTCTGGTGGAGACCATTTCTTGGTCAAAAATCCGTAGGTGTTAGCCTTCGGTATTATTTAAAATGGTCGTTCATGGCTATTTTCAACAAAAATGGGGGTTGTGTGGCCATTGATCATCGACCAGACGCTCATACACCTCACCCCACATATGTTTCCTTGCCATAGATCACATTCTTGGATTTCTGGTGGAGACCATTTCTTGGTCTAAAATCCGTAGGTGTTAGCCTCTAGTATTATTGAAAATGGTCGCTCATGGCTATTTTCAAGGTCGCTCATGGCTATTTTCATAAAAAATGGGGGTTGTGTGGCCATTTATCATCGACTAGAGGCTCATAAACCTCACCCCACATATGTTTCCTTGCCATAGATTACATTCTTAGATTTCTGGTGGAAACCATTTCTTGGTTAAAAACTCGTACGTGTTAGCCTTCGGTATTATTGAAAATGGTCATTCATGGCTATTTTCGGCAAAATGGGGGTTGTGTGGCCATTGATCGTCGACCAGAGGCTCATACACCTCACCCCACATATGTTTCCTTGTCGTAGATCACATTCTTGGATTTCTGGTGGAGACCATTTCTTGGTCAAAAATCCGTAGGTGTTAGCCTTCGATATTATTGAAAATGGTCATTCATGGCTATTTTCGGCAAAATGGGGGTTGTGTGGCCATTGATCGTCGACCAGAGGCTCATACACCTCACCCCACATATGTTTCCTTGTCGTAGATCACATTCTTGGATTTCTGGTGGAGACCATTTCTTGGTCAAAAATCCGTAGGTGTTAGCCTTCGTTATTATTGAAAATGGTCGTTCATGGCTATTTTCGACAAAAATGGGGGTTGTGTGGCCATTGATCATCGACCAGAGGCTCATACACCTCACCCCACATATGTTTCCTTGCCATAGATCACATTCTTGGATTTCTGGTGGAGACCATTTCTTGGTCAAAAATCCGTAGGTGTTAGCCTTCGGTATTATTGAAAATGGTCGTTCATGGCTATTTTCGACAAAAATGGGGGTTGTGTGGCCATTGATCATCGACCAGACGCTCATACACCTCACCCCACATATGTTTCCTTGCCATAGATCACATTCTTGGATTTCTGGTGGAGACCATTTCTTGGTCTAAAATCCGTAGGTGTTAGCCTCTAGTATTATTGAAAATGGTCGCTCATGGCTATTTTCGAGGTCGCTCATGGCTATTTTCATAAAAAATGGGGGTTGTGTGGCCATTGATCGTCGACCAGAGGCTCATACACCTCACCCCACATATGTTTCTTTGCCATAGATCACATTCTTGGATTTCTGGTGGAGACCATTTCTTGGTCAAAAATCCGTAGGTGTTAGCCTTCGGTATTATTTAAAATGGTCGTTCATGGCTATTTTCAACAAAAATGGGGGTTGTGTGGCCATTGATCATCGACCAGACGCTCATACACCTCACCCCACATATGTTTCCTTGCCATAGATCACATTCTTGGATTTCTGGTGGAGACCATTTCTTGGTCTAAAATCCGTAGGTGTTAGCCTCTAGTATTATTGAAAATGGTCGCTCATGGCTATTTTCAAGGTCGCTCATGGCTATTTTCATAAAAAATGGGGGTTGTGTGGCCATTTATCATCGACTAGAGGCTCATAAACCTCACCCCACATATGTTTCCTTGCCATAGATTACATTCTTAGATTTCTGGTGGAAACCATTTCTTGGTTAAAAACTCGTACGTGTTAGCCTTCGGTATTATTGAAAATGGTCATTCATGGCTATTTTCGGCAAAATGGGGGTTGTGTGGCCATTGATCGTCGACCAGAGGCTCATACACCTCACCCCACATATGTTTCCTTGTCGTAGATCACATTCTTGGATTTCTGGTGGAGACCATTTCTTGGTCAAAAATCCGTAGGTGTTAGCCTTCGATATTATTGAAAATGGTCATTCATGGCTATTTTCGGCAAAATGGGGGTTGTGTGGCCATTGATCGTCGACCAGAGGCTCATACACCTCACCCCACATATGTTTCCTTGTCGTAGATCACATTCTTGGATTTCTGGTGGAGACCATTTCTTGGTCAAAAATCCGTAGGTGTTAGCCTTCGTTATTATTGAAAATGGTCGTTCATGGCTATTTTCGACAAAAATGGGGGTTGTGTGGCCATTGATCATTGACCAGAGGCTCATACACCTCACCCCACATATGTTTCCTTGCCATAGATCACATTCTTGGATTTCTGGTGGAGACCATTTCTTGGTCAAAAATCCGTAGGTGTTAGCCTTCGGTATTATTGAAAATGGTCGTTCATGGCTATTTTCGACAAAAATGGGGGTTGTGTGGCCATTGATCATCGACCAGACGCTCATACACCTCACCCCACATATGTTTCCTTGCCATAGATCACATTCTTGGATTTCTGGTGGAGACCATTTCTTGGTCTAAAATCCGTAGGTGTTAGCCTCTAGTATTATTGAAAATGGTCGCTCATGGCTATTTTCGAGGTCGCTCATGGCTATTTTCATAAAAAATGGGGGTTGTGTGGCCATTGATCGTCGACCAGAGGCTCATACACCTCACCCCACATATGTTTCCTTGCCATAGATCACATTCTTGGATTTCTGGTGGAGACCATTTCTTGGTCAAAAATCCGTAGGTGTTAGCCTTCGGTATTATTGAAAATGGTCGTTCATGGCTATTTTCGACAAAAATGGGGGTTGTGTGGCCATTGATCATCGACCAGACGCTCATACACCTCACCCCACATATGTTTCCTTGTCGTAGATCACATTCTTGGATTTCTGGTGGAGACCATTTCTTGGTCAAAAATCCGTAGGTGTTAGCCTTCGATATTATTGAAAATGGTCGTTCATGGCTATTTTCGACAAAAATGGAGGTTGTGTGGCCATTGATCATCGACCAGAGGCACATACACCTCACCCCACATATGTTTCCTTGCCATAGATCACATTCTTGGATTTCTGGTGGAGACCATTTCTTGGTCAAAAATCCGTAGGTGTTAGCCTTCGGTATTATTGAAAATGGTCGTTCATGGCTATTTTCGACAAAAATGGGGGTTGTGTGGCCATTGATCATCGACCAGACGCTCATACACCTCACCCCACATATGTTTCCTTGCCATAGATCACATTCTTGGATTTCTGGTGGAGACTATTTCTTGGTCTAAAATCCGTAGGTGTTAGCCTCTAGTATTATTGAAAATGGTCGCTCATGGCTATTTTCAAGGTCGCTCATGGCTATTTTCATAAAAAATGGGGGTTGTGTGGCCATTTATCATCGACTAGAGGCTCATAAACCTCACCCCACATATGTTTCCTTGCCATAGATTACATTCTTGGATTTCTGGTGGAAACCATTTCTTGGTTAAAAACTCGTACGTGTTAGCCTTCGGTATTATTGAAAATGGTCATTCATGGCTATTTTCGGCAAAATCGGGGTTGTGTGGCCATTGATCGTTGACCAGAGGCTCATACACCTCACCCCACATATGTTTCCTTGTCGTAGATCACATTCTTGGATTTCTGGTGGAGACCATTTCTTGGTCAAAAATCCGTAGGTGTTAGCCTTCGATATTATTGAAAATGGTCATTCATGGCTATTTTCGGCAAAATGGGGGTTGTGTGGCCATTGATCGTCGACCAGAGGCTCATACACCTCACCCCACATATGTTTCCTTGTCGTAGATCACATTCTTGGATTTCTGGTGGAGACCATTTCTTGGTCAAAAATCCGTAGGTGTTAGCCTTCGATATTATTGAAAATGGTCGTTCATGGCTATTTTCGACAAAAATGGGGGTTGTGTGGCCATTGATCATCGACCAGAGGCTCATACACCTCACCCCACATATGTTTCCTTGCCATAGATCACATTCTTGGATTTCTGGTGGAGACCATTTCTTGGTCAAAAATCCGTAGGTGTTAGCCTTCGGTATTATTGAAAATGGTCGTTAATGGCTATTTTCGACAAAAATGGGGGTTTTGTGGCCATTGATCATCGACCAGACGCTCATACACCTCACCCCACATATGTTTCCTTGCCATAGATCACATTCTTGGATTTCTGGTGGAGACCATTTCTTGGTCTAAAATCCGTAGGTGTTAGCCTCTAGTATTATTGAAAATGGTCGCTCATGGCTATTTTCAAGGTCGCTCATGGCTATTTTCATAAAAAATGGGGGTTGTGTGGCCATTGATCGTCGACCAGAGGCTCATACACCTCACCCCACATATGTTTCCTTGCCATAGATCACATTCTTGGATTTCTGGTGGAGACCATTTCTTGGTCAAAAATCCGTAGGTGTTAGCCTTCAGTATTATTGAAAATGGTCGTTCATGGCTATTTTCGACAAAAATGGGGGTTGTGTGGCCATTGATCATCGACCAGACGCTCATACACCTCACCCCACATATGTTTCCTTGCCATAGATCACATTCTTGGATTTCTGGTGGAGACCATTTCTTGGTCTAAAATCCGTAGGTGTTAGCCTCTAGTATTATTGAAAATGGTCGCTCATGGCTATTTTCAAGGTCGCTCATGGCTATTTTCATAAAAAATGGGGGTTGTGTGGCCATTTATCATCGACTAGAGGCTCATAAACCTCACCCCACATATGTTTCCTTGCCATAGATTACATTCTTGGATTTCTGGTGGAAACCATTTCTTGGTTAAAAACTCGTACGTGTTAGCCTTCGGTATTATTGAAAATGGTCATTCATGGCTATTTTTGGCAAAATGGGGGTTGTGTGGCCATTGATCATCGACCAGAGGCTCGTACACCTCACCCCACATATGTTTCCTTATCATAGATCACATTCTTGGATTTCTGGTGGAGACCATTTCTTGGTCAAAAATCCGTACGTGTTAGCCTTTGGTATTTTTGAAAATGATCATTCATGGCTATTTTCGACAAAAATGGGGGTTGTGTGGCCATTGATCATCGACTAGAGGCTCATACACCTCACCCCACATATGTTTCATTGCCATAGATTACATTCTTGGATTTCTAGTGGAAACCATTTCTTGGTTAAAAACTCATACGTGTTAGCCTTCGGTATTATTGAAAATGGTCATTCATGGCTATTTTCGGCAAAATGGGGGTTGTGTGGCCATTGATCGTCGACCAGAGGCTCATACACCTCACCCCACATATGTTTCCTTGTCGTAGATCACATTCTTGGATTTCTGGTGGAGACCATTTCTTGGTCAAAAATCCGTAGGTGTTAGCCTTCGATATTATTGAAAATGGTCATTCATGGCTATTTTCGGCAAAATGGGGGTTGTGTGGCCATTGATCGTCGACCAGAGGCTCATACACCTCACCCCACATATGTTTCCTTGTCGTAGATCACATTCTTGGATTTCTGGTGGAGACCATTTCTTGGTCAAAAATCCGTAGGTGTTAGCCTTCGATATTATTGAAAATGGTCGTTCATGGCTATTTTCGACAAAAATGGAGGTTGTGTGGCCATTGATCATCGACCAGAGGCACATACACCTCACCCCACATATGTTTCCTTGCCATAGATTACATTCTTGGATTTCTGGTGGAGACCATTTCTTGGTCAAAAATCTGTAGGTGTTAGCCTTCGATATTATTGAAAATGGTCGTTCATGGCTATTTTCGACAAAAATGGGGGTTGTGTGGCCATTGATCATCGACCAGACGCTCATACACCTCACCCCACATATGTTTCCTTGCCATAGATCACATTCTTGGATTTCTGGTGGAGACCATTTCTTGGTCTAAAATCCATAGGTGTTAGCCTCTAGTATTATTGAAAATGGTCGCTCATGGCTATTTTCAAGGTCGCTCATGGCTATTTTCATAAAAAATGGGGGTTGTGTGGCCATTTATCATCGACTAGAGGCTCATAAACCTCACCCCACATATGTTTCCTTGCCATAGATTACATTCTTGGATTTCTGGTGGAAACCATTTCTTGGTTAAAAACTCGTACGTGTTAGCCTTCGGTATTATTGAAAATGGTCATTCATGGCTATTTTCGGCAAAATGGGGGTTGTGTGGCCATTGATCGTCGACCAGAGGCTCATACACCTCACCCACATATGTTTCCTTGTCATAGATCACATTCTTGGATTTCTGGTGGAGACCATTTTCTTGGTCAAAAATCCGTAGGTGTTAGCCTTCGATATTATTGAAAATGGTCATTCATGGCTATTTTCGGCAAAATGGGGGTTGTGTGGCCATTGATCGTCGACCAGAGGCTCATACACCTCACCCCACATATGTTTCCTTGTCGTAGATCACATTCTTGGATTTCTGGTGGAGACCATTTCTTGGTCAAAAATCCGTAGGTGTTAGCCTTCGATATTATTGAAAATGGTCGTTCATGGCTATTTTCGACAAAAATGGGGGTTGTGTGGCCATTGATCATCGACCAGAGGCTCATACACCTCACCCCACATATGTTTCCTTGCCATAGATCACATTCTTGGATTTCTGGTGGAGACCATTTCTTGGTCAAAAATCCGTAGGTGTTAGCCTTCGGTATTATTGAAAATGGTCGTTCATGGCTATTTTCGACAAAAATGGGGGTTGTGTGGCCATTGATCATCGACCAGACGCTCATACACCTCACCCCACATATGTTTCCTTGCCATAGATCACATTATTGGATTTCTGGTGGAGACCATTTCTTGGTCTAAAATCCGTAGGTGTTAGCCTCTAGTATTATTGAAAATGGTCGCTCATGGCTATTTTCAAGGTCGCTCATGGCTATTTTCATAAAAAATGGGGGTTGTGTGGCCATTGATCGTCGACCAGAGGCTCATACACCTCACCCCACATATGTTTCCTTGCCATAGATCACATTCTTGGATTTCTGGTGGAGACCATTTCTTGGTCAAAAATCCGTAGGTGTTAGCCTTCGGTATTATTGAAAATGGTCGTTCATGGCTATTTTCGACAAAAATGGGGGTTGTGTGGCCATTGATCATCGACCAGACGCTCATACACCTCACCCCACATATGTTTCCTTGCCATAGATCACATTCTTGGATTTCTGGTGGAGACCATTTCTTGGTCTAAAATCCGTAGGTGTTAGCCTCTAGTATTATTGAAAATGGTCGCTCATGGCTATTTTCAAGGTCGCTCATGGCTATTTTCATAAAAAATGGGGGTTGTGTGGCCATTTATCATCGACTAGAGGCTCATAAACCTCACCCCACATATGTTTCCTTGCCATAGATTACATTCTTGGATTTCTGGTGGAAACCATTTCTTGGTTAAAAACTCGTACGTGTTAGCCTTCGGTATTATTGAAAATGGTCATTCATGGCTATTTTTGGCAAAATGGGGGTTGTGTGGCCATTGATCATCGACCAGAGGCTCGTACACCTCACCCCACATATGTTTCCTTGCCATAGATCACATTCTTGGATTTCTGGTGGAGACCATTTCTTGGTCAAAAATCCGTACGTGTTAGCCTTTGGTATTTTCGAAAATGATCATTCATGGCTATTTTCGACAAAAATGGGGGTTGTGTGGCCATTGATCATCGACTAGAGGCTCATACACCTCACCCCACATATGTTTCCTTGCCATAGATCACATTCTTGGATTTCTGGTGGAGACCATTTCTTGGTCAAAAATCCGTAGGTGTTAGCCTTCGGTATTATTGAAAATGGTCATTCATGGCTGTTTTCAACAAAAATGGGGGTTGTGTGGCCATTGATCATCGACCAGACGCTCATACACCTCACCCCACATATGTTTCCTTGCCATAGATCACATTCTTGGATTTCTGGTGGAGACCATTTCTTGGTCTAAAATCCGTAGGTGTTAGCCTCTAGTATTATTGAAAATGGTCGCTCATGGCTATTTTCAAGGTCGCTCATGGCTATTTTCATAAAAAATGGAGCTTGTGTGGCCATTTATCATCGACTAGAGGCTCATAAACCTCACCCCACATATGTTTCCTTGCCATAGATTACATTCTTGGATTTCTGGTGGAAACCATTTCTTGGTTAAAAACTCGTACGTGTTAGCCTTCGGTATTATTGAAAATGGTCATTCATGGCTATTTTCGGCAAAATGGGGGTTGTGTGGCCATTAATCATCAACCAGAGGCTCGTACACCTCACCCCACATATGTTTCCTTGCCATAGATCACATTCTTGGATTTTTGGTGGAGACCATTTCTTGGTCAAAAACTCGTACGTGTTAGCCTTCGGTATTATTGAAAATGGTCGTTCATGGCTATTTTCGGCAAAATGGGGGTCCTGTGGCCATTGATCATCGACCAAAGGCTCGTACACCTCACCCCACATATGTTTCCTTTCCATAGATCACATTCTTGGATTTCTGGTGGAGACCATTTCTTGGTCAAAAATCCGTAGGTGTTAGCCTTCGGTATTATTGTAAATGGTCATTCATGGCTATTTTCGACAAAAATGGGGGTTGTGTGGCCATTGATCATCGACCAGACGCTCATACACCTCACCCCACATATGTTTCCTTGCCATAGATCACATTCTTGGATTTCTGGTGGAGACCATTTCTTGGTCAAAAATCCGTAGGTGTTAGCCTTCGGTATTATTGAAAATGGTCGTTCATGGCTATTTTCGACAAAAATGGGGGTTGTGTGGCCATTGATCATCGACCAGAGGCTCATACACCTCACCCCACATATGTTTCCTTGCCATAGATCACATTCTTGGATTTCTGGTGGAGACCATTTCTTGGTCAAAAATCCGTAGGTGTTAGCCTTCGGTATTATTGAAAATGGTCGTTCATGGCTATTTTCGACAAAAATGGGGGTTGTGTGGCCATTGATCATCAACCAGACGCTCATACACCTCACCCCACATATGTTTCCTTGTCATAGATCACATTCTTGGATTTCTGGTGGAGACCATTTCTTGGTCTAAAATCCATAGGTGTTAGCCTCTAGTATTATTGAAAATGGTCGCTCATGGCTATTTTCAAGGTCGCTCATGGCTATTTTCATAAAAAATGGGGGTTATGTGGCCATTTATCATCGACTAGAGGCTCATAAACCTCGCCCCACATATGTTTCCTTGCCATAGATCACATTCTTGGATTTCTGGTGGAGACCATTTCTTGGTTAAAAACTCGTACGTGTTAGCCTTCGGTATTATTGAAAATGGTCGTTCATGGCTATTTTTGGCAAAATGGGGGTTGTGTGACCATTCATTATCGACCAGAGGCTCGAACACCTCACCCCACATATGTTTCCTTGCCATAGATCACATTCTTGGATTTCTGGTGGAGACCATTTCTTGGTCAAAAATCCGTAGGTGTTAGCCTTCGGTATTATTGAAAATGGTCGTTCATGGCTATTTTCGACAAAAATGGGGGTTGTGTGGCCATTGATCATCGACCAGACGCTCATACACCTCACCCCACATATGTTTCCTTGCCATAGATCACATTATTGGATTTCTGGTGGAGACCATTTCTTGGTCTAAAATCCGTAGGTGTTAGCCTCTAGTATTATTGAAAATGGTCGCTCATGGCTATTTTCAAGGTCGCTCATGGCTATTTTCATAAAAAATGGGGGTTGTGTGGCCATTGATCGTCGACCAGAGGCTCATACACCTCACCCCACATATGTTTCCTTGCCATAGATCACATTCTTGGATTTCTGGTGGAGACCATTTCTTGGTCAAAAATCCGTAGGTGTTAGCCTTCGGTATTATTGAAAATGGTCGTTCATGGCTATTTTCGACAAAAATGGGGGTTGTGTGGCCATTGATCATCGACCAGACGCTCATACACCTCACCCCACATATGTTTCCTTGCCATAGATCACATTCTTGGATTTCTGGTGGAGACCATTTCTTGGTCTAAAATCCGTAGGTGTTAGCCTCTAGTATTATTGAAAATGGTCGCTCATGGCTATTTTCAAGGTCGCTCATGGCTATTTTCATAAAAAATGGGGGTTGTGTGGCCATTTATCATCGACTAGAGGCTCATAAACCTCACCCCACATATGTTTCCTTGCCATAGATTACATTCTTGGATTTCTGGTGGAAACCATTTCTTGGTTAAAAACTCGTACGTGTTAGCCTTCGGTATTATTGAAAATGGTCATTCATGGCTATTTTTGGCAAAATGGGGGTTGTGTGGCCATTGATCATCGACCAGAGGCTCGTACACCTCACCCCACATATGTTTCCTTGCCATAGATCACATTCTTGGATTTCTGGTGGAGACCATTTCTTGGTCAAAAATCCGTACGTGTTAGCCTTTGGTATTTTCGAAAATGATCATTCATGGCTATTTTCGACAAAAATGGGGGTTGTGTGGCCATTGATCATCGACTAGAGGCTCATACACCTCACCCCACATATGTTTCCTTGCCATAGATCACATTCTTGGATTTCTGGTGGAGACCATTTCTTGGTCAAAAATCCGTAGGTGTTAGCCTTCGGTATTATTGAAAATGGTCATTCATGGCTGTTTTCAACAAAAATGGGGGTTGTGTGGCCATTGATCATCGACCAGACGCTCATACACCTCACCCCACATATGTTTCCTTGCCATAGATCACATTCTTGGATTTCTGGTGGAGACCATTTCTTGGTCTAAAATCCGTAGGTGTTAGCCTCTAGTATTATTGAAAATGGTCGCTCATGGCTATTTTCAAGGTCGCTCATGGCTATTTTCATAAAAAATGGAGCTTGTGTGGCCATTTATCATCGACTAGAGGCTCATAAACCTCACCCCACATATGTTTCCTTGCCATAGATTACATTCTTGGATTTCTGGTGGAAACCATTTCTTGGTTAAAAACTCGTACGTGTTAGCCTTCGGTATTATTGAAAATGGTCATTCATGGCTATTTTCGGCAAAATGGGGGTTGTGTGGCCATTAATCATCAACCAGAGGCTCGTACACCTCACCCCACATATGTTTCCTTGCCATAGATCACATTCTTGGATTTTTGGTGGAGACCATTTCTTGGTCAAAAACTCGTACGTGTTAGCCTTCGGTATTATTGAAAATGGTCGTTCATGGCTATTTTCGGCAAAATGGGGGTCCTGTGGCCATTGATCATCGACCAAAGGCTCGTACACCTCACCCCACATATGTTTCCTTTCCATAGATCACATTCTTGGATTTCTGGTGGAGACCATTTCTTGGTCAAAAATCCGTAGGTGTTAGCCTTCGGTATTATTGTAAATGGTCATTCATGGCTATTTTCGACAAAAATGGGGGTTGTGTGGCCATTGATCATCGACCAGACGCTCATACACCTCACCCCACATATGTTTCCTTGCCATAGATCACATTCTTGGATTTCTGGTGGAGACCATTTCTTGGTCAAAAATCCGTAGGTGTTAGCCTTCGGTATTATTGAAAATGGTCGTTCATGGCTATTTTCGACAAAAATGGGGGTTGTGTGGCCATTGATCATCGACCAGAGGCTCATACACCTCACCCCACATATGTTTCCTTGCCATAGATCACATTCTTGGATTTCTGGTGGAGACCATTTCTTGGTCAAAAATCCGTAGGTGTTAGCCTTCGGTATTATTGAAAATGGTCGTTCATGGCTATTTTCGACAAAAATGGGGGTTGTGTGGCCATTGATCATCAACCAGACGCTCATACACCTCACCCCACATATGTTTCCTTGTCATAGATCACATTCTTGGATTTCTGGTGGAGACCATTTCTTGGTCTAAAATCCATAGGTGTTAGCCTCTAGTATTATTGAAAATGGTCGCTCATGGCTATTTTCAAGGTCGCTCATGGCTATTTTCATAAAAAATGGGGGTTATGTGGCCATTTATCATCGACTAGAGGCTCATAAACCTCGCCCCACATATGTTTCCTTGCCATAGATCACATTCTTGGATTTCTGGTGGAGACCATTTCTTGGTTAAAAACTCGTACGTGTTAGCCTTCGGTATTATTGAAAATGGTCGTTCATGGCTATTTTTGGCAAAATGGGGGTTGTGTGACCATTCATTATCGACCAGAGGCTCGAACACCTCACCCCACATATGTTTCCTTGCCATAGATCACATTCTTGGATTTCTGGTGGAGACCATTTCTTGGTCAAAAATCCGTACGTGTTAGCCTTTGGTATTTTTGAAAATGGTCATTCATGGCTATTTTCGACAAAAATGGGGGTTGTGTGGCCATTGATCTTCGACCAGAGGCTCATACACCTCACTACACATATGTTTCCTTGCCATAGATCACATTCTTGGATTTATGGTGGAGACCATTTCTTGGTCAAAAATCCGTAGGTGTTAGCCTTCAGTGTCATTGAAAATGGTCGTTCATGGCTATTTTCGACAAAAATTAGGGTTGTGTGGCCAATGATCGTCGACCAGAGGCTCATACACCTCACCCCACATATGTTTCCTTGCCATAGATCACATTCTTGGATTTCTGGTGGAGACCATTTCTTGGTCTAAAATCCGTAGGTGTTATCCTCTAGTATTATTGAAAATGGTCGCTCATGGCTATTTTCAAGGTCGCTCATGGCTATTTTCATAAAAAATGGGGGTTGTGTGGCCATTTATCATCGACTAGAGGCTCATAAACCTCACCCCACATATGTTTCCTTGCCATAGATTACATTCTTGGATTTCTGGTGGAAACCATTTCTTGGTTAAAAACTCGTACGTGTTAGCCTTCGGTATTATTGAAAATGGTCATTCATGGCTATTTTCGGCAAAATGGGGGTTGTGTGGCCATTAATCATCAACCAGAGGCTCGTACACCTCACCCCACATATGTTTCCTTGCCATAGATCACATTCTTGGATTTTTGGTGGAGACCATTTCTTGGTCAAAAACTCGTACGTGTTAGCCTTCGGTATTATTGAAAATGGTCGTTCATGGCTATTTTCGGCAAAATGGGGGTTCTGTGGCCATTGATCATCGACCAAAGGCTCGTACACCTCACCCCACATATGTTTCCTTTCCATAGATCACATTCTTGGATTTCTGGTGGAGACCATTTCTTGGTCAAAAATCCGTAGGTGTTAGCCTTCGGTATTATTGTAAATGGTCATTCATGGCTATTTTCGACAAAAATGGGGGTTGTGTGGCCATTGATCATCGACCAGACGCTCATACACCTCACCCCACATATGTTTCCTTGCCATAGATCACATTCTTGGATTTCTGGTGGAGACCATTTCTTGGTCAAAAATCCGTAGGTGTTAGCCTTCGGTATTATTGAAAATGGTCGTTCATGGCTATTTTCGACAAAAATGGGGGTTGTGTGGCCATTGATCATCGACCAGAGGCTCATACACCTCACCCCACATATGTTTCCTTGCCATAGATCACATTCTTGGATTTCTGGTGGAGACCATTTCTTGGTCAAAAATCCGTAGGTGTTAGCCTTCGGTATTATTGAAAATGGTCGTTCATGGCTATTTTCGACAAAAATGGGGGTTGTGTGGCCATTGATCATCAACCAGACGCTCATACACCTCACCCCACATATGTTTCCTTGTCATAGATCACATTCTTGGATTTCTGGTGGAGACCATTTCTTGGTCTAAAATCCATAGGTGTTAGCCTCTAGTATTATTGAAAATGGTCGCTCATGGCTATTTTCAAGGTCGCTCATGGCTATTTTCATAAAAAATGGGGGTTATGTGGCCATTTATAATCGACTAGAGGCTCATAAACCTCGCCCCACATATGTTTCCTTGCCATAGATCACATTCTTGGATTTCTGGTGGAGACCATTTCTTGGTTAAAAACTCGTACGTGTTAGCCTTCGGTATTATTGAAAATGGTCGTTCATGGCTATTTTTGGCAAAATGGGGGTTGTGTGACCATTCATTATCGACCAGAGGCTCGAACACCTCACCCCACATATGTTTCCTTGCCATAGATCACATTCTTGGATTTCTGGTGGAGACCATTTCTTGGTCAAAAATCCGTACGTGTTAGCCTTTGGTATTTTTGAAAATGGTCATTCATGGCTATTTTCGACAAAAATGGGGGTTGTGTGGCCATTGATCTTCGACCAGAGGCTCATACACCTCACTACACATATGTTTCCTTGCCATAGATCACATTCTTGGATTTATGGTGGAGACCATTTCTTGGTCAAAAATCCGTAGGTGTTAGCCTTCAGTGTCATTGAAAATGGTCGTTCATGGCTATTTTCGACAAAAATTAGGGTTGTCTGGCCAATGATCGTCGACCAGAGGCTCATACACCTCACCCCACATATGTTTCCTTGCCATAGATCACATTCTTGGATTTCTGGTGGAGACCATTTCTTGGTAAAAAATCCGTAGGTGTTAGCCTTCGATATTATTGAAAATGGTCGTTCATGGCTATTTTCGACAAAAATGGGGGTTGTGTGGCCATTGATCATCGACCAGAGGCTCATACACCTCACCCCACATATGTTTCCTTGCCATAGATCACATTCTTGGATTTCTGGTGGAGACCATTTCTTGGTCAAAAATCCGTAGGTGTTAGCCTTCGGTATTATTGAAAATGGTCGTTCATGGCTATTTTCGACAAAAATGGGGGTTGTGTGGCCATTGATCATCGACCAGACGCTCATACACCTCACCCCACATATGTTTCCTTGCCATAGATCACATTCTTGGATTTCTGGTGGAGACCATTGTTGGGCCCATGCTTCGTTGCGCCGAAGGTCTTGCGTGAAGAAGCAGCTTCGGCTGAAATCGTCCCCAGGAAATGGCCGAAGGTTCCTTTTTTATAGAGCTTCGGCATTGCAAACCGACATAGAGATAGAATGACCTTTTTATCCATAGAGGTCTAACATAATGTTGTAAACTTTTGTAAAGGGCATAATTGTAATTCGTCACAGGCTGCGTCCTGTGTCTATAAATAGATGAACAGTACCCCCGTACTGTTCACGCTGACTTGGCATTTGCTTTGGCGTTACGCTTGTACTTTTCACCTTCTCTTAGGACCGAAGGTACATTTGTAATTCGGAATTATTTCTATTTTTCCATGTTAATAAAATAGAAATGATTCTATGATGATGCTTATATTATATTTCATGCTTTATATGAGTTCTTCGTCATTATTTGTTATGTTTACGAAGGTATGTCTCTTATGACCTTCGTCCGAAACTCATTATTTCCCGAAGGGACATAATGCTTTGAAGGACGAAGGACTTTAACACTTAACACTTTTTATGTTGCCTTGTTCTTAACTCTTAGCATTTGAGAACAAGTCCCCAACATTGGCGCCCACCTCCGGTGAACTCACTTCCACTTTTCTGAGCTGATGGCTTCATTCAACAATCAAGCTGGAGTTGCTTCGGACTCGAAGCTGGTGCTCCCGATCACAGGTGGCTCGTCCTCAGAGCCAGCTAACAAGAAGCAGAAGAAGGAAGCGCAGAGAAGAGTACAGCATGTTGGGGTGCAAGGACCCTTCATCAAATCAAGATGGTCTCACATTCCTATTACCTTCTCTCAAGAGGACCTTCAACTCAAAGATTACCCACACAACGATGCTATGGTTATCTCTTGTGTTATCAAAGGATTTCTGGTTCACAATGTCTTGGTCGATACAGGCAGTGCAGCTGACATCATATTTGCTAAAGCCTTCAGACAGATGCAAGAGCCAGAAGATAAGATTCATGATGCTACACATCCTCTTTGTGGCTTCGGAGGAAGACAGATTGTAGCACTGGGCAAGATCACCATGTCAGTAACCTTCGGATTCATCAACAACACTAGAACTGAGCAAGTTGTGTTTGACATTGTTGACATGGAATATCCTTACAATGCAATTATTGGTCGAGGTACTCTTAATGCCTTCGAAGCAATCCTTCATCCTGCCTATCTTTGCATGAAGATACCTTCGGACCAAGGGCCTATTGCCATCCATGGAAGCCAGGAAGCTGCTAGAAGGGCCGAAGGAAGCTGGACCGACTCCAAGGCAATCCATAATATAGATGGAACTGAAGCTTGTGAACAGTACAAATTCAGAAGGGAGAAGGCAGCTTCAGCAGATCAGCCGAAGCCCATGCTTTTGTGTGAGGACATAGCAGAGCAGAAGGTGCTGTTGGGTTCGCAATTATCTGAAGACCAGGAGAAAACCTTGATAAGGTTTTTATTCAACAATAAAGATGTTTTTGCATGGTCGGCTAATGATCTCTGTGGAGTAAATCGGGATGTTATTGAACATTCACTCAATGTTGACCCATCCTTCAGACCCCGAAAGCAGAGGCTTCGGAAAATGTCTGATGACAAGGCCGAAGGGGCTCGCGATGAAGTAAAAAGACTCCCCAGTGCAGGAGTTATCAGAGAAGTGAAGTATCCAGAGTGGCTAGCTAACACTGTTATGGTGAAGAAGGCCAATGGCAAGTGGAGAATGTGTATCGATTTCACAGATCTCAACAAGGCTTGTCCGAAGGACGAATTCCCGCTGCCAAGGATAGACTCTCTAGTCGATGCAGCAGCTTCTTCAGAGCTCATGAGTCTCTTGGACTGTTACTCAGGGTATCATCAAATCTGGATGAAAAAGGAAGATGAGCCGAAAACTAGCTTCATAACTCCAAGTGGCACGTATTGCTATCTTCGGATGCCTGAGGGGCTCAAAAACGCTGGAGGAAGTTTCAGCAGAATGACTGCGAAGGTTCTTCAGTCTCAAATAGGCAGAAATGTGTTGACCTATGTTGATGACATTATCGTCAAAAGCACGAAGCAGGAAAATCATATTGTTGATCTGCAGGAGACCTTCGCCAGCTTCAGACAAGCTGGTTTGAAGCTGAATCCAGAGAAATGTGTCTTCGGAGTAAAGAAGGGTAAATTTCTTGGATGCTTGGTTTCAACAAAGGGAATCGAAGCTAATCCAAATAAAATCGAAGCTATACTTCGAATGGAGCCACCAACTACAAGAAAAGGGGCCCAAAGATTGACAGGAAGGCTGGCATCTCTCAACAGATTTATATCCAGATCAGCAGAAAGAAACTTACCATTTTTCGAGGTGCTGAAGTCAGCCGAAGTCTTTCAATGGGGCCCAAGTCAACAAAAAGCCTTCGAAGAGTTGAAGCAATACTTGATAGATCTCACAACATTAACTCCGCCAACGCCAGGGGCTCCTCTGTTGTTATATGTGGCAGCTTCGCACTCAGCAGTAAGTGCGGCGCTTGTCCAGGAGAAGCTTTATGGCCAGCTTAAGAAGCAAGTTCCAGTGTATTTTGTATCTGAGGTCCTTAGTGTCTCAAAGAAAAATTATACAGAGCTGGAGAAGGTATTATATGCCGTTTTAATGGCATCCAGGAAGCTTCGGCATTATTTTCAGGCATACAATATCATTGTTCCTTCTTCGCAGCCGTTGAAGGATATAATGAGAAATAGAGAAGCTACTGGACGGATTGGGAAATGGGCTGCAGAGCTCAACGAATTTTACATTGATTATGTGCATAGATCTTCGATCCAGTCTCAAGCATTGGCAGATTTCATTGCCGACTGGACGCCAGGGGCTCAGGATGAAGAAGCAAATAAAGATGCCGAAGTGTGGACAGTATTTTGTGATGGCTCTTGGGGAATCTTCGGAGCAGGTGCAGCTGCTGTGTTGGTTTCACCATCCAAGGTCAAAACTTGTTATGCAGCAAGGCTTGATTTTAGCTGCACAAACAATATTGCTGAGTACGAAGCCCTGCTTTTGGGCCTTCGGAAATTAAAGGCAATGGGAATCAGAAGGGCAATTCTCAAAACTGATTCCTAGGTGGTTTCGGGTCATGTTGACAAAAGTTGCAAGGCTAAGGATCCGAACCTTGAAAAATATCTAGATACGGTCCGAAGGATCGAGGCATCCTTCGAAGGATTCTCTGTCAAGAATATTCCTCGAGGACAAAATGAGCATGCTGATTTGCTAGCTAAGTCTGCGGCACAGGGGCTGCCGTTACCTTCGGATGTGTTCTTCGAAACAATAAAGGCACCTTCAGTGGAGCTTCTTGAAAGAGCAGTCCTCAACATATCTCCTGTTTACAGCGAAGATTGGAGAACTGAAATAATCTCTTACCTTCAGGGTAAGTCCCTTTCAGATGACGAAGCTTACAATAAAAGAATAGAGGCAAGAGCTCGTCCGTATGTCATGATAGAAGGGGAATTATACAAACATGGAGTTTGTGCTCCGCTGCTCAAGTGCTTATCTAGAGCCGAAGGTATAGAGTTGATGAAAGAGATACATGCAGGCCTGTGTGGATCCCACATTGGATCCAGGCCATTACTTGGGAAAGTCTTCCGCCAAGGGTTTTATTGGCCGAAGGCAGCTTCGGATGCGGCGGAGTTAGTGCAAAAGTGCGAAGGTTGTCAGAAATGTGCAAAAGATCAAAAACAACCTTCGTCTTTGACACAGCTGATACAACCCATCTGGCCATTGCAAAGATGGGGCCTTGACTTGTTGGGTCCATTACCACCGGCTCAAGGGAATCTAAAATATGTTATAGTGGCTGTGGAGTATTTTTCCAAGTGGATTGAGGCGAAGCCATTGGCCACAATAACTTCGGCCAATGTCCAAAAGTTTTTCTGGCAGAATATTGTCTGTCGCTTCGGGGTACCGAAGGCAATCACTGTAGATAATGGAACGCAGTTTGACTCCGAAGCTTTCAGAAATTTCTGTGATCAAATTGGAACGAAGATCCATTTTGCATCAGTCAGGCATCCGGAGTCAAATGGGCTCGTTGAGAGGGCCAACGGCATTATAATGACAGGAATAATGAAGTTAATCTTCAATCAACCCAGGGGAAAGTGGCCAGATCAGTTAATCAAAGTGGTGTGGAGCCACAATACAACAACATCAAGGTCTACAGGCTTTACCCCATTCAAATTATTATTCGGTGACGAAGCAATAACTCCGGAGGAAGCAAAAGCTGGATCAGTAAGAGTAGTAGCTTCGGCAGAATCAGGTCCCGAAGATGCTTGCCTTGTGGAAAAGGATGCCTTAGAAGGGATCAGGCTTCAGGCCGTGGAGAATATCAATAAATATCAGGCTGAAACAGTTAAATGGCAAGATAGAAAAGTCCGGCTAAAAAATATTGAGCCGGGACACTTGGTGCTTCGGAGAGTGGCTAACCCAGATACAGTGGGTAAGCTACAGTTGAAATGGGAAGGACCATTCTTAGTAGTATCTTCGTCAAGGCCTGGATCATACAGATTGAAGGACATGGATGGCAACGAAATTCCAAGGTCTTGGAATGCGGATGAGCTTCGGCGATACTATGTATAATATGATGTAATTTTTTATGCTTTTTCTTTTCATTTTCATGGCACCCTTTTCCTTTCCGAAGGGGGAGAAAGGTTTTTAATGGGGCCATCATGTGTAATTTCCTTTTTTAGTCTTATAAGAGCGAAATCCCCCAAAAAATGTAAATGTAACAGCTGAGAACGCACCATCGAGTGCAGTAAATGAAAAAGAAAAAAGAGAAGAAGCTCCAAAGACGTTCCTAAGGGAATGCAGAGCTTATACCGCCTAAGTAAAAGGCGAAGAAACTCCAAAGACGTTCCTAAGGGAATGCAGAGTTTATACCGTCTAAGTAAAAGACGAAGAAGCTCCAAAGACGTTCCTAAGGGAATGCAGAGCTTATACCGCCTAAGTAAAAGGCGAAGAAACTCCAAAGACGTTCCTAAGGGAATGCAGAGTTTATACCGTCTAAGTAAAAGACGAAGAGGCTCCAAAGACGTTCCTAAGGGAATGCAGAGCTGATGTGTGATTGATTCCAAGGAAATAATGGTTGAGTGTGGCTTCGGTTATATGCTTTGGACATTCATTCGCACATTACATCATAGCATTTGCATTCATAAGCATTCATTCATAGCATTTGTGTTCCTAAGTGGTAGCTTCGGCAAAAGGAAGAAGCGGTCTTTTATGTTTCGTCATGTACAAAAAAAGAAAAGCTTCGGCAAAAGGAAGAAGCGGTCTTTTATGTTTCGTCATGTACAAAAAAGAAAAGCTTCGGCAAAAAGGAGAAATGGTCTTTTATGCTTCGTTGTGTACGAAAAGAAGGGAAGGTGTTTTTTCGCCTTCAGCTCAAAATACTGATTTCGTCCACATCAAAGCGTCTCAATAAAAGGGTAAGAACATATTACAAGGTATGAACAAAGTTCCTTGAGAATAGATTAATTGTATTTACAAAAAGTTGTTACAAATTCTCTTGAGTTTTTTCTAGTCTACTCCTATTAATCTTCGTCAGGTTTCTGCTTCGGCGACATATACTTTAAGTATCACCTTCAGCTTCGTCATCCTATACGAATCAAGGTATCCCAAGTAAAAATCAAGTGTGAAGGAGAAGGTAAGTACAAAGTATGATTTCTTACTGGTTCAAGATGACTTCGAGCTTCGTCCCCAGCCTTCTCTCGCCCGCCTTTTGTCCATATCATTTTTATGAATCTATTTGAGATGCTCCGGGCGAGGTCAGGAATGTCGTCGAGAATTGATGGAGACAGGGCGAAGTTGGGCCTGTTGACAATTTTTCCATGCTCGCAGCCAGCCTTCAGGAATGCTGCAGCAGTACCCCGAGAAGCTACCCAGGCACAGAAGTCACCGTGCCCAGCTATAACTTCGTCAAGTTCTTCAATTTCAGCTTCGATATGATCGAAGGCTTTTGGTAAATCTTCATCCGAAGGGGTAAATTTCCCGCTGCTGGCTCCAACTGAGTAAAAGATCTTCTTTAGTTGTTGGATACAATTGTTGCTAAAATTCAAACATTTATCCTGAAGGCTTGTTAATGATTTCTTCAAATTTGAGTTGGCTTGGACTTCGGCTTCAAGTTTCGAATCAAGTTCTAGCTTCTCTTGTTCAAATTGTTTTGATTGGCAGAGAAGCTTCGAATTCAATTCGGCTACTTTGGCTTCAGTTTCTGCCAGCAAGCCTTCGGTTGATTGAAGTTCGAAGTCTTTCTTTTCAATAATAGCTGATTGTTCTTTTATCTTGCTCTCTAAATTTTCAATTATAGCTTCGTGCTTCTTATCTTCTAGATCTTGCTGCATCCTCAAAGCTTTGCTTAGAAGCATGCTCTGCAAATAAACAACCTTCGTTAAAGAATATTGCCATTATTAAAAAACAATAGAAGTTAGAGAGAAGGATGTTTACCTTGAAATTTGAATAAAATAAGCTGCCGACGATATGTTGTCGTCCGTAGCGGCTGATGTCTGTCTCTAGCTTCGGAAAACCGATACTCTTTGATAGAGTACCGATGACCTTAGCCCCAGCTGAGTCCCGGATGCAGCCCAGTTTTTCATCATCAATGCCTCCAAATAGAAGAGCTCCTGGCTTGTATCCGCAAGATTTGGCGTATTCCTTAAGCTCTTCTTTTTCGGCCTTCGACAGTTTTTGCCCGACTAAATTTTGAAATAAGTAGGCTTCGTCGTCCGAAGTGTCTTCGGCTATTTCTTTCTCTTTCCCAGGCACTGCGGCTATGGTTTCTTCAGCAGTGGTGGCAGCTTCTTCTGCAGCCATGTCTGTTAAAATTTTGTTGATGTCTTCAACAGTAGATTCTAAGTTTACATCTCCGGCTGTAGCGGCTTCGGTAGCCGCGACCTCCGAAGGTGCGACTTCGACATTTTCTGTGCCCTCAACGGCTGGTGTTTTCTGAATTGACGCCCTCGGTGGCGTCTTGTCAATAACTTCTGTTACGGCAATAATTCTTTGCCTTTTCGCTTTGGCTATCTTCGTTTTTCCCGGCTCTGCCACCTTTTGAAAAAGCTTCGTCAGTCGAGGCCCTAATGGACTTAGCTTCGTGGGCATGGGTTCAGTCATTACCTTTAGAATTTCCTCCACGTCGCTAGTAGAAGGTGGTGTGGGGGTCCCCTCTTCTTCGGATAGTTTTCGCTTTGGAGTTGATATTTTTCTCTTGGCAATTTTCTTCTTTTTTGGTGGTTGTTCTTCGTCCTTGTTTAAAGCTTCGGCCGCTCTTTTTCTTCTCTGGCCCTCAGCATCCTTGTTCAGCTGCGCATAATCAGGATATTCGAAACCCAGTGCATCAAGCACTCGGTTCAGCCTTCGCTTCGGACGGGTGCCGAAGGCTGCTGTCATCAGTTGATCTTCTTTTTTCGAATAATTTCCAAGAATTTCATTACACATCACCTCAACTGTATCCAGCCACTCTTGGCAGGGCTTCTTAAAATATTTCTTGAATTTGAAGTGGTAAGGAAGCCGGACAAGATCCCCTTCCTTCTTCTCCCCCTTTAACTTTGGCATTTCCCATTTTTTCAGAGTAGGGAAGACTCTGAATGCTAAGAATTCTTGAACCAGATCCCTGGTACCAATATGCTCTGCAATGATCCTGAATTCATCCATTGCCCGTTGAGTTTGACCCTCTGGTGTCATGTTGCAGTGGGGTCGGGTTTCTCCGAAAGTTAGCTCGAGTGGACTTTGCACAAGCTTCTCCTTGTCCTCATCAACCTTGACATAGAACCATTCTGATTTCCAGCCTGCCGGCCATTTGCTTCGGTAGCTGATTACAGGAAACTTTGCGGTTTTCCGGTAGGCAAAATTGTAGCAACCGAAGTTTTCATGAAGCCCATCTTTTCTGGCCTTTGTTTGATAATGTAATTCATGAACTCGACAGAAACTGTCAGCAAAAGGCTCTACTGCTTGGCTTCGGAGGGCCCAAATATAAACGCTAAGCCTAACGATAGCGTTAGGAGTTAACTGATGAAGGTAGATGCCAAACCTCTTCAATATCTCCGCAACAATCTCGTGAACAGGGAATCTTAGCCCAGCCTTTAAAAAGCTTTTGAAGATGACAACCTCGTCCTTCTCTGGCTTCGGGGTGGTCTCTTCTCCCCCGAAGCGAAGTAGCTTCTTCTGATCTTCACTGAAAAAACCTGCTTTCACCATCTTGGCGAGATCAACCTTTGAAACAGTCGATTTTCCGAAGTCTAGGTGGCTGGGTTTGCTGGGCATGGCAATACGGTAGTCATCTTCGGAGTCCGTTTCTTCAATGTTCCCTTCTCCTTCGGCAGCTGTCGGGTTTGCTTTGGCAGCAGGCATTTCTTCCGCAGTCACCAGTCCGGAGCGCTGCATCGCTTCGGAGATGGGCACAGTCTCCGAAGCTTCAGTTTCGTCCCCCTCACGCTCAACCCTAGCTGTAGAGCGAACTCTGGCCATTTAATTATGAACTTGTGAAACTTGGGTACTTTTTTCTCCGAAGCAGGCTTCAAGATGGAGCTTCGTTCAAATCTGACAAACTAGCTTCGGTGGTGGTTAAAAATTTTGGCAGCAAAACAGTGCAAATAGCAGTAAATGCTGTGGTAACTTCACACCTACTCGTCTGTTTATATAGTGCTGCAGGTAAGAAGGCGAAGCGGCAGGGTTTTTACACCAGGCGGGCAGTAACTTGTACTCGCTGCGCAGTGGACCGCAAAGACCAAACAGTGACTCTGCAAGGTGGGACCGACACGATCTCGGGAAATGAATCGTTTCTCGGCAACGAGCTCAGGGAAGGTGTTTTTTTGGACCTTCGGCTTCCCGAAGCTTGAGAGGATTTTTTCACGGTTCAAGCTCGTTACGAAAAACGATCTAGCGCCGCGAAAGGGGCTACTGTTGGGCCCATGCTTCGTTGCGCCGAAGGTCTTGCGTGAAGAAGCAGCTTCGGCTGAAATCGTCCCCAGGAAATGGCCGAAGGTTCCTTTTTTATAGAGCTTCGGCATTGCAAACCGACATAGAGATAGAATGACCTTTTTATCCATAGAGGTCTAACATAATGTTGTAAACTTTTGTAAAGGGCATAATTGTAATTCGTCACAGGCTGCGTCCTGTGTCTATAAATAGATGAACAGTACCCCCGTACTGTTCACGCTGACTTGGCATTTGCTTTGGCGTTACGCTTGTACTTTTCACCTTCTCTTAGGACCGAAGGTACATTTGTAATTCGGAATTATTTCTATTTTTCCATGTTAATAAAATAGAAATGATTCTATGATGATGCTTATATTATATTTCATGCTTTATATGAGTTCTTCGTCATTATTTGTTATGTTTACGAAGGTATGTCTCTTATGACCTTCGTCCGAAACTCATTATTTCCCGAAGGGACATAATGCTTTGAAGGACGAAGGACTTTAACACTTAACACTTTTTATGTTGCCTTGTTCTTAACTCTTAGCATTTGAGAACAAGTCCCCAACAACCATTTCTTGTTCTAAAATCCGTAGGTGTTAGCCTCTAGTATTATTGAAAATGGTCGCTCATGGCTATTTTCAAGGTCGGTCATGGCTATTTTCATAAAAAATGGGGGTTGTGTGGCCATTTATCATCGACTAGAGGCTCATAAACCTCACCCCACATATGTTTCCTTGCCATAGATTACATTCTTGGATTTCTAGTGGAAACCATTTCTTGGTTAAAAACTCGTACGTGTTAGCCTTCGGTATTATTGAAAATGGTCATTCATGGCTATTTTCGGCAAAATGGGGGTTGTGTGGCCATTGATCATCAACCAGAGGCTCGTACACCTCACCCCACATATGTTTCCTTGCCATAGATCACATTCTTGGATTTCTGGTGGAGACCATTTCTTGGTTAAAAATCCGTACGTGTTAGCCTTTGGTATTTTTGAAAATGGTCATTCATGGCTATTTTCGACAAAAATGGGGGTTGTGTGGCCATTGATCATCGACTAGAGGCTCATACACCTCACCCCACATATGTTTCCTTGCCATAGATCACATTCTTGGATTTCTGGTGCAGACATTTCTTGGTCAAAAATCCGTAGGTGTTAGCCTTCGGTATTATTGAAAATGGTCGTTCATGGCTATTTTCGACAAAAATGGGGGTTGTGTGGCCATTGATCATCGACCAGACGCTCATACACCTCACCCCACATATGTTTCCTTGCCATAGATCACATTCTTGGATTTCTGGTGGAGACCATTTCTTGGTCTAAAATCTGTAGGTGTTAGCCTCTAGTATTATTGAAAATGGTCGCTCATGGCTATTTTCAAGGTCGCTCATGGCTATTTTCATAAAAAAATGGGGGTTGTGTGGCCATTTATCATCGACTAGAGGCTCATAAACCTCACCCCACATATGTTTCCTTGCCATAGATCACATTCTTGGATTTCTGGTGGAGACCATTTCTTGGTTAAAAACTCGTACGTGTTAGCCTTCGGTATTATTGAAAATGGTCGTTCATGGCTATTTTTGGCAAAATGGGGGTTGTGTGGCCATTGATCATCGACCAGAGGCTCATACACCTCACCCCACATATGTTTCCTTGCCATAGATCACATTCTTGGATTTCTGGTGGAGACCATTTCTTGGTCAAAAATCCGTAGGTGTTAGCCTTCGGTATTATTGAAAATGGTCGTTCATGGCTATTTTCGACAAAAATGGGGGTTGTGTGGCCATTGATCATCAACCAGACGCTCATACACCTCACCCCACATATGTTTCCTTGTCATAGATCACATTCTTGGATTTCTGGTGGAGACCATTTCTTGGTCTAAAATCCATAGGTGTTAGCCTCTAGTATTATTGAAAATGGTCGCTCATGGCTATTTTCAAGGTCGCTCATGGCTATTTTCATAAAAAATGGGGGTTGTGTGGCCATTTATCATCGACTAGAGGCTCATAAACCTCACCCCACATATGTTTCCTTGCCATAGATCACATTCTTGGATTTCTGGTGGAGACCATTTCTTGGTTAAAAACTCATACGTGTTAGTCTTCGGTATTATTGAAAATGGTCGTTCATGGCTATTTTTGGCAAAATGGGGGTTGTGTGACCATTCATTATCGACCAGAGGCTCGAACACCTCACCCCACATATGTTTCCTTGCCATAGATCACATTCTTGGATTTCTGGTGGAGACCATTTCTTGGTCAAAAATCCGTACGTGTTAGCCTTTGGTATTTTTGAAAATGGTCATTCATGGCTATTTTCGACAAAAATGGGGGTTGTGTGGCCATTGATCTTCGACCAGAGGCTCATACACCTCACTACACATATGTTTTCTTGCCATAGATCACATTCTTGGATTTATGGTGGAGACCATTTCTTGGTCAAAAATCCGTAGGTGTTAGCCTTCAGTGTCATTGAAAATGGTCGTTCATGGCTATTTTCGACAAAAATTAGGGTTGTGTGGCCAATGATCGTCGACCAGAGGCTCATACACCTCACCCCACATATGTTTCCTTGCCATAGATCACATTCTTGGATTTCTGGTGGAGACCATTTCTTGGTCAAAAATCCGTAGGTGTTAGCCTTTGGTATTATTGAAAATGGTCGTTCATGGCTATTTTCGACAAAAATGGGGGTTGTGTGGCCATTGATCATCGACCAGACGCTCATACACCTCACCCCACATATGTTTCCTTGCCATAGATCACATTCTTGGATTTCTGGTGGAGACCATTTCTTGTTCTAAAATCCGTAGGTGTTAGCCTCTAGTATTATTGAAAATGGTCGCTCATGGCTATTTTCAAGGTCGCTCTTGGCTATTTTTGACCAAGAAATGATCATCGACGAGAGGCTCATACACCTCACCCCACATATGTTTCCTTGCCATAGATCACATTCTTGGATTTCTGGTGGAGACCATTTCTTGGTCAAAAATCCGTAGGTCTTAGCCTCTAGTATTATTGAAAATGGTCGATCATGGCTATTTTCATAAAAAATGGGGGTTGTGTGGCCATTGATCATCGACCAAGCCATGAACGACCATTTTCAAAAATACCAAAGGCTAACACGTACGAATTTTTGACCAAGAAATGGTATCCACCAGAAATCCAAGAATGTGATCTATGGCAAGGAAACATATGTGGGGTGAGGTTTATGAACCTCTAGTCGATGAAAATGGCCACACAACCCCCATTTTTTATGAAAATAGCCATGAGCGACCTTGAAAATAGCCATGAGCGACCATTTTCAATAATACTAGAGGCTAACACCTACGAATTTTAGACCAAGAAATGGTCTCCACCAGAAATCCAAGAATGTGATCTATGGCAAGGAAACATATGTGGGGTGAGGTGTATGAGCCTCTCGTCGATGATCAATGGCCACACAACCCCCATTTTTGTCGAAAATAGCCATGAATGACCATTTACAATAATACCGAAGGCTAACACCTACGGATTTTTGACCAAGAAATGGTCTCCACCAGAAATCCAAGAATGTGATCTATGGCAAGGAAACATATGTGGGGTGAGGTGTATGAGCCTATGGTCGATGATCAATGGCCACACAACCCCCATTTTTGTCAAAAATAGCCATGAACGACCATTTTCAATAATATCAAAGGCTAACACCTACGGATTTTTGACCAAGAAATGGTCTCCACCAGAAATCCAGGAATGTGATCTACGACAAGGAAACATATGTGGGGTGAGGTGTATGAGCCTCTGGTCGACGATCAATGGCCACACAACCCCCATTTTGCCGAAAATAGCCATGAATGACCATTTTCAATAATACCGAAGGCTAACACGTACGAGTTTTTAACCAAGAAATGGTTTCCACCAGAAATCCAAGAATGTAATCTATGGCAAGGAAACATATGTGGGGTGAGGTTTATGAGCCTCTAGTCGATGATAAATGGCCACACAACCCCCATTTTTATGAAAATAGCCATGAGCGACCTTGAAAATAGCCATGAGCGACCATTTTCAATAATACTAGAGGCTAACACCTACGGATTTTAGACCAAGAAATGGTCTCCACCAGAAATCCAAGAATGTGATCTATGGCAAGGAAACATATGTGGGGTGAGGTGTATGAGCGTCTGGTCGATGATCAATGGCCACACAACCCCCATTTTTGTCGAAAATAGCCATGAACGACCATTTTCAATAATACCGAAGGCTAACACCTACGGATTTTTGACCAAGAAATGGTCTCCACCAGAAATCCAAGAATGTGATCTATGGCAAGGAAACATATGTGGGGTGAGATTTATGAGCCTCTAGTCGATGATAAATGGCCACACAACCCCCATTTTTTTATGAAAATAGCCATGAGCGACCATTTTCAATAATATTAGAGGCTAAGACCTACAGATTTTTGACCAAGAAATGGTCTCCACCAGAAATCCAAGAATGTGATCTATGGCAAGGAAACATATGTGGGGTGAGGTGTATGAGCCTCTGGTCGATGATCAATGGCCACACAACACCCATTTTTGTCGAAAATAGCCATGAACGACCATTTTCAATAATATCGAAGGCTAACACCTACGGTTTTTTGACCAAGAAATGGTCTCCACCAGAAATCCAAGAATGTGATCTACGACAAGGAAACATATGTGGGGTGAGGTGTATGAGCCTCTGGTCGACGATCAATGGCCACACAACCCCCATTTTGCCGAAAATAGCCATGAATGACCATTTTCAATAATACTGAAGGCTAACACGTACGTGTTTTTAACCAAGAAATGGTTTCCACCAGAAATCCAAGAATGTAATCTATGGCAAGGAAACATATGTGGGGTGAGGTTTATGAGCCTCTAGTCGATGATAAATGGCCACACAACCCCCATTTTTTATGAAAATAGCCATGAGCGACCTTGAAAATAGCCATGAGCGACCATTTTCAATAATACTAGAGGCTAACACCTACGGATTTTAGACCAAGAAATGGTCTCCACCAGAAATCCAAGAATGTGATCTATGGCAAGGAAACAAATGTGGGGTGAGGTGTATGAGCGTCTGGTCGATGATCAATGGCCACACAACCCCCATTTTTGTCGAAAATAGCCATGAACGACCATTTTCAATAATACCGAAGGCTAACACCTACGGATTTTTGACCAAGAAATGGTCTCCACCAGAAATCCAAGAATGTGATCTATGGTAAGGAAACATATGTGGGGTGAGGTGTATGAGCCTCTAGTCGATGATCAATGGCCACACAACCCCCATTTTTGTCGAAAATAGCCATGAACGACCATTTTCAATAATACCGAAGGCTAACACCTACGGATTTTTGACCAAGAAATGGTCTCCACCAGGAATCCAAGAATGTGATCTATGGCAAGGAAACATATGTGGGGTGAGGTGTATGATCCTCTGGTCGATGATCAATGGCCACACAACCCCCATTTTGCCAAAAATAGCCATGAACGACCATTTTCAATAATACCGAAGGCTAACACGTCCGAGTTTTTAACCAAGAAATGGTCTCCACCAGAAATCCAAGAATGTGATCTATGGCAAGGAAACATATGTGGGGTGAGGTTTATGAGCCTCTAGTCGATGATAAATGGCCACACAACCCCCATTTTTTATGAAAATAGCCATGAGCGACCTTGAAAATAGCCATGAGCGACCATTTTCAATAATACTAGAGGCTAACACCTACGGATTTTAGACCAAGAAATGGTCTCCACCAGAAATCCAAGAATGTGATCTATGGCAAGGAAACATATGTGGGGTGAGGTGTATGAGCGTCTGGTCGATGATCAATGGCCACACAACACCCATTTTTGTCGAAAATAGCCATGAACGACCATTTTCAATAATACCGAAGGCTAACACCTACGGATTTTTGACCAAGAAATGTCTGCACCAGAAATCCAAGAATGTGATCTATGGCAAGGAAACATATGTGGGGCGAGGTGTATGAGCCTCTAGTCGATGATCAATGGCCACACAACCCCCATTTTTGTCGAAAATTGCCATGAATGACCATTTTCAAAAATACCAAGGGCTAACACGTACGGATTTTTAACCAAGAAATGGTCTCCACCAGAAATCCAAGAATGTGATCTATGGCAAGGAAACATATGTGGGGTGAGGTGTACGAGCCTCTGGTTGATGATCAATGGCCACACAACCCCCATTTTGCCGAAAATAGCCATGAATGACCATTTACAATAATACCGAAGGCTAACACCTACGGATTTTTGACCAAGAAATGGTCTCCACCAGAAATCCAAGAATGTGATCTATGGCAAGGAAACATATGTGGGGTGAGGTTTATGAGCCTCTAGTCGATGATCAATGGCCACACAACCCCCATTTTTGTCGAAAATAGCCATGAATGACCATTTTCAAAAATACCAAAGGCTAACACGTACGGATTTTTGACCAAGAAATGGTCTCCACCAGAAATCCAAGAATGTGATCTATGGCAAGGAAACATATGTGGGGTGAGGTGTATGAGCCTCTGGTCGATGATCAATTGCCACACAACCCCCATTTTGTCGAAAATAGCCATGAACGACCATTTTCAATAATACCGAAGGCTAACACCTACGGATTTTTGACCAAGAAATGGTCTCCACCAGAAATCCAAGAATGTGATCTACGACAAGGAAACATATGTGGGGTGAGGTGTATGAGCCTCTGGTCGACGATCAATGGCCACACAACCCCCATTTTGCCGAAAATAGCCATGAATGACCATTTTCAATAATACCGAAGGCTAACACGTACGAGTTTTTAACCAAGAAATGGTTTCCACCAGAAATCCAAGAATGTAATCTATGGCAAGGAAACATATGTGGGGTGAGGTCTATGAGCCTCTAGTCGATGATAAATGCCCACACAACCCCCATTTTTTATGAAAATAGCCATGAGCGACCTTGAAAATAGCCATGAGCGACCATTTTCAATAATACTAGAGGCTAACACCTACGGATTTTAGACCAAGAAATGGTCTCCACCAGAAATCCTAGAATGTGATCTATTGCAAGGAAACATATGGGGGGTGAGGTGGACGAGCCTCTGGTCGATGATCAATGGCCACAAAACCCCCATTTTTGTCGAAAATAGCTATGAACGATCATTTACAATAATACCGAAGGCTAACACCTACGGATTTTTGACCAAGAAATGGTCTCCACCAGAAATCCAAGAATGTGATCTATGGCAAGGAAACATATGTGGGGTGAGGTTTATGAGCCTCTAGTCGATGATAAATGGCCACACAACCCCCATTTTTATGAAAATAGCCATGAGCGACCTTGAAAATAGCCATGAGCGACCATTTTCAATAATACTAGAGGCTAACACTTACGGATTTTAGACCAAGAAATGGTCTCCACCAGAAATCCAAGAATGTGATCTATGGCAAGGAAACATATGTGGGGTGAGGTGTATGAGCGTCTGGTCGATGATCAATGGCCACACAACCCCCATTTTTGTCGAAAATAGCCATGAACGACCATTTTCAATAATACCGAAGGCTAACACCTACGGATTTTTGACCAAGAAATGGTCTCCACCAGAAATCCAAGAATGTGATCTATGGCAAGGAAACATATGTGGGGTGAGGTGTATGAGCCTCTGGTCGATGATCATTGGCCACACAACCCCCATTTTTGTCGAAAATAGCCATGAACGACCATTTTCAATAATATCGAAGGCTAACACCTACGGATTTTTGACCAAGAAATGGTCTCCACCAGAAATCCAAGAATGTGATCTACGACAAGGAAACATATGTGGGGTGAGGTGTATGAGCCTCTAGTCGACGATCAATGGCCACACAACCCCCATTTTGCCGAAAATAGCCATGAATGACCATTTTCAATAATATCGAAGGCTAACACTTACGGATTTTTGACCAAGAAATGGTCTCCACCAGAAATCCAAGAATGTGATCTACGACAAGGAAACATATGTGGGGTGAGGTGTATGAGCCTCTGGTCGACGATCAATGGCCACACAACCCCCATTTTGCCGAAAATAGCCATGAATGACCATTTTCAATAATACCGAAGGCTAACACGTACGAGTTTTTAACCAAGAAATGGTTTCCACCAGAAATCCAAGAATGTAATCTATGGCAAGGAAACATATGTGGGGTGAGGTGTATGAGCCTCTAGTCGATGATAAATGGCCACACAACCCCCATTTTTATGAAAATAGCCATGAGCGACCTTGAAAATAGCCATGAGCGACCATTTTCAATAATACTAGAGGCTAACACCTACGGATTTGGACCAAGAAAAGGCCTCCACCAGAAATCCAAGAATGTGATCTATGGCAAGGAAACATATGTGGGGTGAGGTGTATGAGCGTCTGGTCGATGATCAATGGCCACACAACCCCCATTTTTGTCGAAAATAGCCATGAACGACCATTTTCAATAATACGGAAGGCTAACACCTACGGATTTTTTACCAAGAAATGGTCTCCACCAGAAATCCAAGAATGTGATCTATGGCAAGGAAACATATGTGGGGTGAGGTGTATGAGCCTCTAGTCGATGATCAATGGCCACACAACCCCCATTTTTGTCGAAAATAGCCATGAATGACCATTTTCAAAAATACCAAAGGCTAACACGTACGGATTTTTGACCAAGAAATGGTCTCCACCAGAAATCCAAGAATGTGATCTATGGCAAGGAAACATATGTGGGGTGAGGTGTACGAGCCTCTGGTCGATGATCAATGGCCACACAACCCCCATTTTTGTCGAAAATAGCCATGAATGACCATTTTCAATGATACCGAAGGCTAACACGTACGAGTTTTTAACCAAGAAATGGTTTCCACCAGAAATCCAAGAATGTAATCTATGGCAAGGAAACATATGTGGGGTGAGGTGTATGAGCCTCTGGTCGATGATCAATGGCCACACAGCCCCCATTTTTTATGAAAATAGCCATGAGCGACCATTTTCAATAATACTAGAGGCTAAGACTTACGGATTTTTAACCAAGAAATGGTCTCCACCAGAAATCCAAGAATGTGATCTACGACAAGGAAACATATGTGGGGTGAGGTGTATGAGCGTCTGGTCGACGATCAATGGCCACACAACCCCCATTTTTGTCGAAAATAGCCATGAACGACCATTTTCAATAATACCAAAGGCTAACACCTACGAATTTTTGACCAAGAAATGGTCGGGGTGAGGTTTACGTGCCTCTGGTCGATGATCAATGGCCACACAACCCCCATTTTTTATGAAAATAGCCATGTGCGACCTTGAAAATAGCCATGAGCGACCATTTTCAATAATACTAGAGGCTAACACCTACGGATTTTAGACCAAGAAATGGTTTCCACCAGAAATCCAAGAATGTGATCTATGGCAAGGAAACATATGTGGGGTGAGGTGTATGAGCCTCTGGTCGACGATCAATGGCCACACAACCCCCATTTTGCCGAAAATAGCCATGAATGACCATTTTCAATAATACCGAAGGCTAACACCTACGGATTTTTGACCAAGAAATGGTCTCCACCAGAAATCCAAGAATGTGATCTATGGCAAGGAAACATATGTGGGGTGAGGTGTATGAGCCTCTGGTCGACGATCAATGGCCACACAACCCTAATTTTTGTCGAAAATAGCCATGAACCACCATTTTCAATGACACTGAAGGCTAACACCTACGGATTTTTGACCAAGAAATGGTCTCCACCATAAATCCAAGAATGTGATCTATGGCAAGGAAACATATGTGTAGTGAGGTGTATGAGCCTCTGGTCGAAGATCAATGGCCACTCAACCCCCATTTTTGTCGAAAATAGCCATGAATGACCATTTTCAAAAATACCAAAGGCTAACACATTCGGATTTTTGCCCAAGAAATGGTCTCCACCAGAAATCCAAGAATGTGATCTATGGCAAGGAAACATATGTGGGGTGAGGTGTATGAGCCTCTGGTCGATGATCAATTGCCACACAACCCCCATTTTTCCAAAATAGCCATGAACGACCATTTTCAATAATACCGAAGGCTAAGACCTACGGATTTTTGACCAAGAAATGGTCTCCACCATAAATCCAAGAATGTGATCTATGGCAAGGAAACATATGTGTAGTGAGGTGTATGTGCGTCTGGTCGATGATCAATGGCCACACAACCCCCATTTTTGTCGAAAATAGCCATGAACGACCATTTTCAATAATACCGAAGGCTAACACCTACGGATTTTTGACCAAGATATGGTCTCCACCAGAAATCCAAGAATGTGATCTATGGCAAGGAAACATATGTGGGGTGAGGTGTATGAGCCTCTGGTCGATGATCAATGGCCACACAACCCCCATTTTTGTCGAAAATAGCCATGAACGAATATTTTCAATAATATCGAAGGCTAACACCTACGGATTTTTGACCAAGAAATGGTCTCCACCAGAAATCCAAGAATGTGATCTATGGCAAGGAAACATATGTGGGGTGAGGTGTATGAGCCTCTGGTCGACGATCAATGGCCACACAACCCTAATTTTTGTCGAAAATAGCCATGAACCACCATTTTCAATGACACTGAAGGCTAACACCTACGGATTTTTGACCAAGAAATGGTCTCCACCATAAATCCAAGAATGTGATCTATGGCAAGGAAACATATGTGTAGTGAGGTGTATGAGCCTCTGGTCGAAGATCAATGGCCACTCAACCCCCATTTTTGTCGAAAATAGCCATGAATGACCATTTTCAAAAATACCAAAGGCTAACACATTCGGATTTTTGCCCAAGAAATGGTCTCCACCAGAAATCCAAGAATGTGATCCATGGCAAGGAAACATATGTGGGGTGAGGTGTATGAGCCTCTGGTCGATGATCAATTGCCACACAACCCCCATTTTTCGAAAATAGCCATGAACGACCATTTTCAATAATACCGAAGGCTAAGACCTACGGATTTTTGACCGAGAAATGGTCTCCACCATAAATCCAAGAATGTGATCTATGGCAAGGAAACATATGTGTAGTGAGGTGTATGTGCGTCTGGTCGATGATCAATGGCCACACAACCCCCATTTTTGTCGAAAATAGCCATGAACGACCATTTTCAATAATACCGAAGGCTAACACCTACGGATTTTTGACCAAGATATGGTCTCCACCAGAAATCCAAGAATGTGATCTATGGCAAGGAAACATATGTGGGGTGAGGTGTATGAGCCTCTGGTCGATGATCAATGGCCACACAACCCCCATTTTTGTCGAAAATAGCCATGAACGAATATTTTCAATAATATCGAAGGCTAACACCTACGGATTTTTGACCAAGAAATGGTCTCCACCAGAAATCCAAGAATGTGATCTACGACAAGGAAACATATGTGGGGTGAGGTGTATGAGCCTCTGGTCGATGATCAATGGTCACACAACCTCCATTTTCAATCATACCGAAGGGTAACACGTACGGATTTTTGACCAAGAAATGGTCTCCACTAGAAATCCAAGAATGGCGATCTATGGCAAGGAAACATATGTGGGGTGAGGTGTATGAGCGTCTGGTCGATGATCAATGGCCATACAACCCCCATTTTTGTCGAAAATAGCCATGAACGACCATTTTCAATAATACCGAAGGCTAACACCTACGGATTTTTGACCAAGAAATGGTCTCCACCAGAAATCCAAGAATGTGATCTACGACAAGGAAACATATGTGGGGTGAGGTGTATGAGCCTCTGGTCGACGATCAATGGCCACACAACCCCCATTTTGCCGAAAATAGCCATGAACGACCATTTTCAATAATACCGAAGGCTAACACCTACGGATTTTTGACCAAGAAATGGTCTCCACCAGAAATCCAAGAATGTGATCTATGGCAAGGAAACATATGTGGGGGGAGGTGTATGAGCCTCTAGTCGATGATCAATGGCCACACAACCCCCATTTTTGTCGAAAATAGCCATGAATGACCATTTTCAAAAATACCAAAGGCTAACACGTACAGATTTTTGACCAAGAAATGGTCTCCACCAGAAATCCAAGAATGTGATCTAAGGCAAGGAAACATATGTGGGGTGAGGTGTATGAGTGTCTGGTCGATGATCAATGGCCACACAACCCCCATTTTTGTCGAAAATAGCCATGAACGACCATTTTCAATAATATCGAAGGCTAACACCTACGGATTTTTGACCAAGAAATGGTCTCCACCAGAAATCCAAGAATGTGATCTACGACAAGGAAACATATGTGGGGTGAGGTGTATCAGCCTCTGGTCGACGATCAATGGCCACACAACCCCCATTTTGCCGAAAATAGCCATGAATGACCATTTTCAATAATACCGAAGGCTAACACGTACGAGTTTTTAACCAAGAAATGGTTTCCACCAGAAATCCAAGAATGTGATCTATGGCAAGGAAACATATGTGGGGTGAGGTGTATGAGCCTCTGGTCGATGATCAATGGCCACACAACCCTAATTTTTGTCGAAAATAGCCATGAACGACCATTTTCAATAATACTAGAGGCTAACACCTACGGATTTTAGACCAAGAAATGGTCTCCACCAGAAATTCAAGAATGTGATCTATGGCAAGGAAACATATGTGGGGTGAGGTGTATGAGCGTCTGGTCGATGATCAATGGCCACACAACCCCCATTTTTGTCGAAAATAGCCATGAACGACCATTTTCAATAATACCGAAGGCTAACACCTACGGATTTTTGACCAAGAAATGGTCTCCACCAGAAATCCAAGAATGTGATCTATGGCAAGGAAACATATGTGGGGTGAGGTGTATGAGCCTCTGGTCGATGATCAATGGCCACACAACCCCCATTTTTGTCGAAAATAGCCATGATCGACCATTTTCAATAATATCGAAGGCTAACACCTACGGATTTTTGACCAAGAAATGGTCTCCACCAGAAATCCAAGAATGTGATCTATGGCAAGGAAACATATGTGGGGTGAGGTTTATGAGCCTCTAGTCGATGATAAATGGCCACACAACCCCCATTTTTTATGAAAATAGCCATGAGCGACCTTGAAAATAGCCATGAGCGACCATTTTCAATAATACTAGAGGCTAACACCTACGGATTTTAGACCAAGAAATGGTATCCACCAGAAATCCAAGAATGTGATCTATGGCAAGGAAACATATGTGGGGTGAGGTGTATGAGCGTCTGGTCGATGATCAATGGCCACACAACCCCATTTTTGTCGAAAATAGCCATGAACGACCATTTTCAATAATACCGAAGGCTAACACCTACGGATTTTTGACCAAGAAATGGTCACCACCAGAAATCCAAGAATGTGATCTATGGCAAGGAAACATATGTGGGGTGAGGTGTATGAGCCTCTGGTCGATGATCAATGGCCACACAACCCCCATTTTTGTCGAAAATAGCCATGATCGACCATTTTCAATAATATCGAAGGCTAACACCTACGGATTTTTGACCAAGAAATGGTCTCCACCAGAAATCCAAGAATGTGATCTATGGCAAGGAAACATATGTGGGGTGAGGTGTATGAGCCTCTAGTCGATGATCAATGGCCACACAACCCCCATTTTTGTCGAAAATAGCCATGAATGACCATTTTCAAAAATACCAAAGGCTAACACGTACAGATTTTTGACCAAGAAATGGTCTCCACCAGAAATCCAAGAATGTGATCTAAGGCAAGGAAACATATGTGGGGTGAGGTGTATGAGCGTCTGGTCGATGATCAATGGCCACACAACCCCCATTTTTGTCGAAAATAGCCATGAACGACCATTTTCAATAATATCGAAGGCTAACACCTACGGATTTTTGACCAAGAAATGGTCCTCCACCAGAAATCCAAGAATGTGATCTACGACAAGGAAACATATGTGGGGTGAGGTGTATCAGCCTCTGGTCGACGATCAATGGCCACACAACCCCCATTTTGCCGAAAATAGCCATGAATGACCATTTTCAATAATACCGAAGGCTAACACGTACGAGTTTTTAACCAAGAAATGGTTTCCACCAGAAATCCAAGAATGTGATCTATGGCAAGGAAACATATGTGGGGTGAGGTGTATGAGCCTCTGGTCGATGATCAATGGACACACAACCCTAATTTTTGTCGAAAATAGCCATGAACGACCATTTTCAATAATACTAGAGGCTAACACCTACGGATTTTAGACCAAGAAATGGTCTCCACCAGAAATCCAAGAATGTGATCTATGGCAAGGAAACATATGTGGGGTGAGGTGTATGAGCGTCTGGTCGATGATCAATGGCCACACAACCCCCATTTTTTGTCGAAAATAGCCATGAACGACCATTTTCAATAATACCGAAGGCTAACACCTACGGATTTTTGACCAAGAAATGGTCTCCACCAGAAATCCAAGAATGTGATCTATGGCAAGGAAACATATGTGGGGTGAGGTGTATGAGCATCTGGTCGATGATCAATGGCCACACAACCCCCATTTTTGTCGAAAATAGCCATGATCGACCATTTTCAATAATATCGAAGGCTAACACCTACGGATTTTTGACCAAGAAATGGTCTCCACCAGAAATCCAAGAATGTGATCTACGACAAGGAAACATATGTGGGGTGAGGTGTATGAGCCTCTGGTCGACGATCAATGGCCACACAACCCCTAGTTAGCCTTCGATATTATTGAAAATGGTCGTTCATGGCTATTTTCGACAAAAATGGGGGTTGTGTGGCCATTGATCATCGACCAGAGGCTCATACACCTCACCCCACATTTGTTTCCTTGCCATAGATCACATTCTTGGATTTCTGGTGGAGACCATTTCTTGGTCAAAAATCCGTACGTGTTAGCCATCGGTATTATTGAAAATGGTCGTTCATGGCTATTTTCGGCAAAATGGGGGTTCTGTGGCCATTGATCATCGACCAGACGCTCATACACCTCACCCCACATATGTTTCCTTGCCATAGATCACATTCTTGGATTTCTGGTGGAGACCATTTCTTGGTCTAAAATCCGTAGGTGTTAGCCTCTAGTATTATTGAAAATGGTCGCTCATGGCTATTTTCAAGGTCGCTCATAGGATATTTTCATAAAAAATTGGGGTTGTGTGGCCATTTATCATCGACCAGAGGATCATAAACCTCACCCCACATATGTTTCCTTGCCATAGATTACATTCTTGGATTTCTGGTGGAAACCATTTCTTGGTTAAAAACTCGTACGTGTTAGCCTTCGATATTATTGAAAATAGTCGTTCATGGCTATTTTCGACAAAAATGGGGGTTGTGTGGCCATTGATCATCGACCAGACGCTCATACACCTCACCCCACATATGTTTCCTTGCCATAGATCACATTCTTGGATTTATGGTGGAGACCATTTCTTGGTCAAAAATCCGTAGGTGTTAGCCTTCGGTATTATTGAAAATGGTCGTTCATGGCTATTTTCGACAAAAATGGGGGTTGTGTGCCAATTGATCGTCGACCAGACGCTCATACACCTCACCCCACATATGTTTCCTTGCTATAGATTACATTCTTGGATTTATGGTGGAGACCATTTCTTGGTCAAAAATCCGTAGGTGTTAGCCTTCGGTATTATTGAAAATGGTCGTTCATGGCTATTTTCGGCAAAATGGGGGTTCTGTGGCAATTGATCATCGACCAGAGGCTCGTACACCTCACCCCACATATGTTTCCTTGCCATAGATAACATTCTTGGATTTCTGGTGGAGACCATTTCTTGGGCAAAAATCCGAATGTGTTAGCCTTTGGTATTTTTTAAAATGGTCATTCATGGCTATTTTCGACAAAAATGGGGGTTGTGTGGCCATTGATCTTCGACCAGAGGCTCATACACCTCACTACACATATGTTTCCTTGCCATAGATCACATTCTTGGATTTATGGTGGAGACCATTTCTTGGTCAAAAATCCGTAGGTGTTAGCCTTCAGTGTCATTGAAAATGGTCGTTCATGGCTATTTTCGACAAAAATTAGGGTTGTGTGGCCATTGATCGTCGACCAGAGGCTCATACACCTCACCCCACATATGTTTCCTTGCCATAGATCACATTCTTGGATTTCTGGTGGAGACCATTTCTTGGTCAAAAATCCGTAGGTGTTAGCCTTCGGTATTATTGAAAATGGTCATTCATGGCTATTTTCGGCAAAATGGGGGTTGTGTGGCCATTGATCGTCGACCAGAGGCTCATACACCTCACCCCACATATGTTTCCTTGCCATAGATCACATTCTTGGATTTCTGGTGGAAACCATTTCTTGGTCTAAAATCCGTAGGTGTTAGCCTCTAGTATTATTGAAAATGGTCGCTCATGGCTATTTTCAAGGTCGCTCATGGATATTTTCATAAAAAATGGGGGTTGTGTGGCCATTGATCATCGACCAGAGGCTCGTAACCTCACCCCGACCATTTCTTGGTCAAAAATCCGTAGGTGTTAGCCTTTGGTATTATTGAAAATGGTCGTTCATGGCTATTTTCGACAAAAATGGGGGTTGTGTGGCCATTGATCGTCGACCAGACGCTCATACACCTCACCCCACATATGTTTCCTTGTCGTAGATCACATTCTTGGATTTCTGGTGGAGACCATTTCTTGGTTAAAAAATCCGTAGGTCTTAGCCTCTAGTATTATTGAAAATGGTCGCTCATGGCTATTTTCATAAAAAATGGGGGCTGTGTGGCCATTGATCATCGACCAGTGGCTCATACACCTCACCCCACATATGTTTCCTTGCCATAGATTACATTCTTGGATTTCTGGTGGAAACCATTTCTTGGTTAAAAACTCGTACGTGTTAGCCTTCGGTATTATTGAAAATGGTCATTCATGGCTATTTTCGACAAAAATGGGGGTTGTGTGGCCATTGATCATCGACCAGAGGCTCGTACACCTCACCCCACATATCTTTCCTTGCCATAGATCACATTCTTGGATTTCTGGTGGAGACCATTTCTTGGTCAAAAATCCGTACGTGTTAGCCTTTGGTATTTTTGAAAATGGTCATTCATGGCTATTTTCGACAAAAATGGGGGTTGTGTGGCCATTAATCATCGACTAGAGGCTCATACACCTCACCCCACATATGTTTCCTTGCCATAGATCACATTCTTGGATTTCTGGTGGAGACCATTTCTTGGTCAAAATCCGTAGGTGTTAGCCTTCGGTATTATTGAAAATGGTCGTTCATGGCTATTTTCGACAAAAATGGGGGTTGTGTGGCCATTGATCATCGACCAGACGCTCATACACCTCACCCCACATATGTTTCCTTGCCATAGATCACATTCTTGGATTTCTGGTGGAGACCTTTTCTTGGTCCAAAATCCGTAGGTGTTAGCTCTAGTATTATTGAAAATGGTTGCTCATGGCTATTTTCAAGGTCGCTCATGGCTATTTTCATAAAAAATGGGGGTTGTGTGGCCATTTATCATCGACTAGAGGCTCATACACCTCACCCCACATATGTTTCCTTGCCATAGATTACATTCTTGGATTTCTAGTGGAAACCATTTCTTGGTTAAAAACTCGTACGTGTTAGCCTTCGGTATTATTGAAAATGGTCATTCATGGCTATTTTCGGCAAAATGGGGGTTGTGTGGCCATTGATCGTCGACCAGAGGCTCATACACCTCACCCCACATATGTTTCCTTGTCGTAGATCACATTCTTGGATTTCTGGTGGAGACCATTTCTTGGCCAAAATCCGTAGGTGTTAGCCTTCGATATTATTGAAAATGGTCATCCTGGCTATTTTCGGCAAAATGGGGGTTGTGTGGCCATTGATCGTCGACCAGAGGCTCATACACCTCACCCCACATATGTTTCCTTGTCGTAGATCACATTCTTGGATTTCTGGTGGAGACCATTTCTTGGTCAAAAATCCGTAGGTGTTAGCCTTCGATATTATTGAAAATGGTCGTTCATGGCTATTTTCGACAAAAATGGGGGTTGTGTGGCCAATGATCATCGACCAGAGGCTCATACACCTCACCCCACATATGTTTCCTTGCCATAGATCACATTCTTGGATTTCTGGTGGAGACCATTTCTTGGTCAAAAATCCGTAGGTGTTAGCCTTCAGTATTATTGAAAATGGTCGTTCATGGCTATTTTCGACAAAAATGGGGGTTGTGTGGCCATTGATCATCGACCAGACGCTCATACACCTCACCCCACATATGTTTCCTTGCCATAGATCACATTCTTGGATTTCTGGTGGAGACCATTTCTTGGTCTAAAATCCGTAGGTGTTAGCCTCTAGTATTATTGAAAATGGTCGCTCATGGCTATTTTCAAGGTCGCTCATGGCTATTTTCATAAAAAATGGGGGTTGTGTGGCCATTTATCATTGACTAGAGGCTCATAAACCTCACCCCACATATGTTTCCTTGCCATAGATCACATTCTTGGATTTCTGGTGGAGACCATTTCTTGGTCAAAAATCCGTAGGTGTTAGCCTTCGGTATTATTGTAAATGATCGTTCATGGCTATTTTCGACAAAAATGGGGGTTGTGTGGCCATTGATCATCGACCAGAGGCTCGTCCACCTCACCCCCATATGTTTCCTTGCAATAGATCACATTCTAGGATTTCTGGTGGAGACCATTTCTTGGTCTAAAATCCGTAGGTGTTAGCCTCTAGTATTATTGAAAATGGTCGCTCATGTCTATTTTCAAGGTCGCTCATGGCTATTTTCATAAAAAATGGGGGTTGTGTGGCCATTTATCATCGACTAGAGGCTCATAGACCTCACCCCACATATGTTTCCTTGCCATAGATTACATTCTTGGATTTCTGGTGGAAACCATTTCTTGGTTAAAAACTCGTACGTGTTAGCCTTCGGTATTATTGAAAATGGTCATTCATGGCTATTTTCGGCAAAATGGGGGTTGTGTGGCCATTGATCGTCGACCAGAGGCTCATACACCTCACCCCACATATGTTTCCTTGTCGTAGATCACATTCTTGGATTTCTGGTGGAGACCATTTCTTGGTCAAAAATCCGTAGGTGTTAGCCTTCGGTATTATTGAAAATGGTCGTTCATGGCTATTTTCGACAAAATGGGGGGTTGTGTGGCAATTGATCATCGACCAGAGGCTCATACACCTCACCCCACATATGTCTCCTTGCCATAGATCACATTCTTGGATTTCTGGTGGAGACCATTTCTTGGTCAAAAATCCGTATGTGTTAGCCTTTGGTATTTTTGAAAATGGTCATTCATGGCTATTTTCGACAAAAATGGGGGTTGTGTGGCCATTGATCATCGACTAGAGGCTCATACACCTCACCCCACATATGTTTCCTTGCCATAGATCACATTCTTGGATTTCTGGTGGAGACCATTTCTTGGTCAAAAATCCGTAGGTGTTAGCCTTCAGTATTATTGTAAATGGTCATTCATGGCTATTTTCGACAAAAATGAGGGTTGTGTGGCCATTGATCATCGACCAGAGGCTCATGCACCTCACCCCACATATGTTTCCTTGCCATAGATCACATTCTTGGATTTCTGGTGGAGACCATTTCTTGGTCAAAAATCCGTAGGTCTTAGCCTCTAGTATTATTGAAAATGGTCTCTCATGGCTATTTTCATAAAAATTGGGGGTTGTGTGGCCATTGATCATCGACCAGAGGCTCGTACACCTCACCCCACATATGTTTCCTTGCCATAGATCACATTCATGGATTTCTGGTGGAGACCATTTCTTGGTCAAAAATCCGTAGGTGTTAGCCTTCGATATTATTGAAAATGGTCGTTCATGGCTATTTTCGACAAAAATGGGGGTTGTGTGGCCATTGATCATCGACTAGAGGCTCATACACCTCACCCCACATATGTTTCCTTGCCATAGATCACATTCTTGGATTTCTGGTGGAGACCATTTCTTGGTCAAAAATCCGTAGGTCTTCGCCTCTAATATTATTGAAAATGGTCGCTCATGGCTATTTTCATAAAAAAATGGGGGTTGTGTGGCCATTTATCATCGACTAGAGGCTCATAAATCTCACCCCACATATGTTTCCTTGCCATAGATCACATTCTTGGATTTCTGGTGGAGACCATTTCTTGGTCAAAAATCCGTAGGTGTTAGCCTTCGGTATTATTGAAAATGGTCGTTCATGGCTATTTTCGACAAAAATGGGGGTTGTGTGGCCATTGATCATCGACCAGAGCTCATACACCTCACCCCACATATGTTTCCTTGCCATAGATCACATTCTTGGATTTCTGGTGGAGACCATTTCTTGGTCTAAAATCCGTAGGTGTTAGCATCTAGTATTATTGAAAATGGTCGCTCATGGCTATTTTCAAGGTCGCTCATGGCTATTTTCATAAATATGGGGGTTGTGTGGCCATTTATCATCGACTAGAGGCTCATAAACCTCACCCCACATATGTTTCCTTGTCATAGATTACATTCTTGGATTTCTGGTGGAAACCATTTCTTGGTTAAAAACTCGTACGTGTTAGCCTTCGGTATTATTGAAAATGGTCATTCATGGCTATTTTCGGCAAAATGGGGGTTGTGTGGCCATTGATCGTCGACCAGAGGCTCATACACCTCACCCCACATATGTTTCCTTGTCGTAGATCACATTCTTGGATTTCTGGTGGAGACCATTTCTTGGTCAAAAATCCGTAGGTGTTAGCCTTCGATATTATTGAAAATGGTCGTTCATGGCTATTTTTGACAAAAATGGAGGTTGTGTGGCCATTGATCATCGACCATAGGCTCATACACCTCACCCCACATATGTTTCCTTGCCATAGATCACATTCTTGGATTTCTGGTGGAGACCATTTCTTGGTCAAAAATCCGTAGGTGTTAGCCTTCGGTATTATTGTAAATGGTCATTCATGGCTATTTTCGACAAAAATGGGGGTTGTGTGGCCATTGATCATCGAACGAGAGGCTCATACACCTCACCCCACATATGTTTCCTTGCCATAGATCACATTCTTGGATTTCTGGTGGAGACCATTTCTTGGTCAAAATCCGTAGGTCTTAGCCTCTAGTATTATTGAAAATGGTCGCTCATGGCTATTTTCATAAAAAATGGGGGTTGTGTGGCCATTGATCATCGACCAAGCCATGAACGACCATTTTCAAAAATACCAAAGGCTAACACGTACGGATTTTTGACCAAGAAATGGTCTCCACCAGAAATCCAAGAATGTGATCTATGCAAGGAAACATATGTGGGGTGAGGTTTATGAACCTCTAGTCGATGAAAATGGCCACACAACCCCCATTTTTTATGAAAATAGCCATGAGCGACCTTGAAATAGCCATGAGCGACCATTTTCAATAATACTAGAGGCTAACACCTACGGATTTTAGACCAAGAAATGGTCTCCACCAGAAATCCAAGAATGTGATCTATGGCAAGGAAACATATGTGGGGTGAGGTGTATGAGCGTCTGGTCGATGATCAATGGCCACACAACCCCCATTTTTGTCGAAAATAGCCATGAACGACCATTTTCAATAATACCGAAGGCTAACACCTACAGATTTTTGACCAAGAAATGGTCTCCACCAGAAATCCAAGAATGTGATCTATGGCAAGGAAACATATGTGGGGTGAGGTGTATGAGCCTCTGGTCGATGATCAATGGCCACACAACCCCCATTTTTGTCGAAAATAGCCATGAACGACCATTTTCAATAATATCGAAGGCTAACACCTACGGATTTTTGACCAAGAAATGGTCTCCACCAGAAATCCAAGAATGTGATCTACGACAAGGAAACATATGTGGGGTGAGGTGTATGAGCCTCTGGTCGACGATCAATGGCCACAGAACCCCCATTTTGCCGAAAATAGCCATGAGCGACCATTTTCAATAATATTAGAGGCTAAGACCTACGGATTTTTGACCAAGAAATGGTCTCCACCAGAAATCCAAGAATGTGATCTATGGCGAGGAAACATATGTGGGGTGAGGTGTATGAGCCTCTGGTCGATGATCAATGGCCACACAACCCCCATTTTTGTCGAAAATAGCCATGAACGACCATTTTCAATAATACCGAAGGCTAACACCTACGGATTTTTGACCAAGAAATGGTCTCCACCAGAAATCCAAGAATGTGATCTATGGCAAGGAAACATATGTGGGGTGAGGTGTACGAGCCTCTGGTCGATGATCAATGGCCACAGAACCCCCATTTTTGCCGAAAATAGCCATGAACGACCATTTTCAATAATACCGAAGGCTAACACCTACGGATTTTTGACCAAGAAATGGTCTCCACCAGAAATCCAAGAATGTGATCTATGGCAAGGAAACATATGTGGGGTGAGGTGTACGAGCCTCTGGTCGATGATCAATGGCCACAGAACCCCCATTTTTGCCGAAAATAGCCATGAACGACCATTTTCAATAATACAGAAGGCTAACACGTACGAGTTTTTGACCAAGAAATGGTCTCCACCAGAAATCCAAGAATGTGATCTATGGCAAGGAAACATATGTGGGGTGAGGTGTATGAGCCTCTGGTCGATGATCAATGGCCACACAACCCCCATTTTTGTCGAAAATAGCCATGAACGACCATTTTCAATAATATCGAAGGCTAACACCTACGGTTTTTTGACCAAGAAATTGGTCTCCACCAGAAATCCAAGAATGTGATCTACGACAAGGAAACATATGTGGGGTGAGGTGTATGAGCCTCTAGTCGATGATCAATGGCCACACAACCCCCATTTTTGTCGAAAATAGCCATGAATGACCATTTTCAAAAATACCAGAAGGCTAACACGTATGGATTTTTGACCAAGAAATGGTCTCCACCAGGAATCCAAGAATGTGATCTATGGCAAGGAAACATATTGTGGGGTGAGGTGTATGATCCTCTGGTCGATGATCAATGGCCACACAACCCCCATTTTGCCGAAAATAGCCATGAACGACCATTTTCAATAATACCGAAGGCTAACACGTACGAGTTTTTACCAAGAAATGGTCTCCACCAGAAATCCAAGAATGTGATCTATGGCAAGGAAACATATGT